>NW_014334027.1:109207-138866 GCF_000341935.2 Cephus cinctus | reverse complement strand
CTGTATTCCTGTCCTTTGTCTCTCTGTCGAGATCGCAGCATCCATTTCGAGACGATCGAGTTAGATATTTAAAAAATATACGAGACTTTTGACTTCATGAAAATTTTTTTATTTTCAGTACCACATAGCTGAGTGCTATATGCATTTTTTTTAGTAACAGTCAAGAATATCTCTAAATAGCAAAATATGTAAATCAGTAACCCTGTGGGAATATAAATTACAAAAATTTGTGTAATACAATGATTTTACCAAATTTCCACTTTTTTTTGGTTTTAAATGTACAGGAATATTTGTACTTAATTTTTTTTATCAAAAACTTCATTAAACCAGTTCAAAGTTACTTTCGGAGTGTGTATTCTTCGTAATGTTCATAATATTCTTTGTACAACAGTGACTGGGCGCGTGCATTTATTATTGAGGACCCGAGAATTTGCTCATTCACCGATGCACCTTGATTATTATTATGTAAATATATGTAAGTCATTATGTAGATATCGATAGCGTATCGGTTGGATCTGTTATTTGGCTAACGATAGGCACGACCGTTCCAGAAGGAATTTACGGATCTGAAATTAAAGTCTACCAACCACGGAAGCTAATAAAAACGTCACACAGGTTTTGAAAAGATGTTTAAGTAAAAGAAATCCTAAACAGAATTTGATTCCGACGGCAATTATTCTCACGTACCTTTGTACCAATCGATGGACGTGTCTTTTGTGCGTTGAAAAGAAACGGACGTAATTTGGCAGCTGAATGCCAGAAATGAATGACGGATCTTACGGCAACGCATGTGAATCTTATGGCATAGACAGGTTGTTCACATTACCGACGTAGCTGTTTACATTGAATAAACATCACGGTAACGTCCGCGAAAAGCAAATACGATGTATAGTAATTTCTGAAAATATCCCTAGTAAAATTTATTTGTTCCAAGTACCATTGCCAATTTTAATTTTCAAATATACTTAAAAGTTATAGCTTTCGTTTTGGTATAATACTAGCGACTATTTTGGTTGATACGCATAAAACAAATGAATTTAAAAAATAATTGATTAAACCTGTCGTATTGATTTTTCTTAGTAATTTCATGAAAACTGTCAAATTTTCGATAATGATCCTTTTTCTTTTAATCCACCGCGGTATCTTCCAGAAGGCCAAAAGGGATACACGCTGGGATAATGACATTTGACAACAATGCGGAAATTCATATTGATGGAAAGTAGGAGTACGAATACGTATTTGCATAGTTGTACAACTTCATGCGGTCTCGGCATGAACAATTAAAGCAAATCATTAGAAAATATCGAAGGTCATCCTTGCTATCCACTCATGCAGATAATAATCATCCAAGTGACTATAAAGTTATAATGGCGAATCTTATAAAGAAATATTAATTCAAGGCGAACGAATATTCTGAGTTCGGTTTTTGCCATTTATAATTTTGAAGGTTATAAATAATTCTAAAAAACTTTCTTATCGTTGATAACAAAGCAAATGAGCATAAAGGCGAATCGTCGCTACCCAGCTTTGAACGTATCTTCCAATAGAAAACTGTCAATACGAATTAACTCTATTTAATATCGCAATGTCTTCAAAAGGTTATTTATAGGGCATCGTACTACAAGACTCTGAACTCTACTGGAAAAATTCATGAGATTTTAATCTCACGATAAATTTCTAACTACTTCGAGAGTTTTATTTACATTTTTTTTTCCTAACCTCTTTCTTGCTGACTCGACCAATCAATATGATACCTTATAGATTCTCAGCTCCAGTGTTTGACGTTTAGATGCAGTAATACGTAAAAAGTCGTCAATTGTGCGTCAATTTAAATAAAATATTTTATTAGTTGTATCTCTGATGATTTTCGACAGTTTTTTTTAAATCCCCCGAGTTAAAATCACCCAAGCAAAGTTTCATGACCGACTGGCACCTCGGCGAACCAAAAACGTGACCTATAGGTTATGTCTGGAATTGCAGTGAATACGGCTTGTTTACCATGTTAAAAATTATGAACTAAACGAGTGATCCGACCCAAAAATGTTCAATGAGAATTTCAAAAATGCAAACAATTTTTGATTGGGTTACTCTTTCATTTTTGAATTCATAATTGCGAAAGTGGTGTCAAAATTATTTTTGACCTTGCAAAATGTGTACCGAGTTCCGTTTTAGGAAAATAGTGTCCGTAAAAATTCTATTATTTATGATTTTCGTTAACATTTTACACGCATGGTAAATAAAACGTTCAGAATACCCTCAGTCGGAAGAGCTGGCTGTGACTTACAATTACACGTCAGGCGTCATTATGCACGCGATTTATTTATTAGACTGCATACACATTGAATTTGGACTGTAGACCATAGCAACGATCAATTAACACCGATTCCGACATTTCTTTGGAAAACTCCTAGGTTTTCTTTGTTCTAACTTTAATCAACACCCCATATTAATGCTTGGCTTCGCTAAGAAAGTATTCCTTGCGCAAGGGCCTAGGATACCTCGCCTGCTCGCTGCTACATTTACAGATCAAAACTAAACGAAACGAAAATCGATACAATTATGATAAAAAATCGAACATTGTGCACTCTTGACCCTATAAAGGCTAACGTGCTGACACATAAGAATTAATGTTTTTGTGGTAGGGTGCCACCTTTGAGGAAGTTCAAGGATAAAATATGCGGAGACAACGACAAAATTAGTTGTGGTGGGACGACATTTCCGGTGAAAAATTGAATTACCAAGTTTAAAAATACAGCAAATAATTAGTAATTAAAGCATATTACAATTTTTACATATTATTTCGTTAGTCTATTTCTTTTCGTATGGCTATGATAACTTTAACCATACTCTGACACAACCCACTATTTCCAGTTATATAGTTAAAACACTACAATTGGGAATAGAGTAAAATAATTAGCAACCGGAGCACTAAAATATTTTGTTTGTTTTAAGTAACTATGATGATGTGCATGTGCCAATGTCAGACAAGTGCCGCTCGAAGAAAAAAACTACATTCCTGTTGTTAAGTTTTTTGTAACAATCAAAACAACCGGTTTCTAGATGATTGACTATTATGAATTAAAGATTCGTAGAGGAAACCTCATAGGAAAAATACAGGCAATAACGAAAAAGAAGATTCTGGCTGGCATTAAATTTATCATTTATTGGGTATACTGCCTCTACTAGGAACTCTTGTACTACTAAAGCTATTATTCAACAATAATAAAAAACGAAATTGGACGTCAGGGTGTGCATACACGAAAGGAACGTTTTTCTGTTCTGGTAACGTCAGAAGGAACATTCAAGAAATTTGAATTGTTTCATCGAACCTTATTAACTTTAATACAATTATTTTTCCCATAAAAATCTCCATTCACTTACACGTATAAAGAGTTATTCAGTAGAAACGCATAACCTGAAGTTAGCGCGCTCATTTGAGTCTTATGGTAAAACAATATTCAGGTGGTGCGTTTGGGCTGAGTAACCTGGTATAATTACAGTCAATAGTTTTAATCGACTGAAAACCATTATTTCAATCGATTGCAACCAACTTCACACCAGTGCGCACCTGACTGACGGGAATTTGCACCACTGTGACAACGAAACGCTAAGGGAAAAACTAAATAAACTAGACTCTGCATAACATTGTTTAAATTGACTTACGAAATGACTACCAATGTCAAGGTTTTTTTTTATTAACTGTCTAAAAGTATCAATTAACATAGTAAATCGTATAGGTTAGGTCACGCTCGTCCGAGCGAAATAAATAATTGAATAAACATGGAAGAGGATTTCTAACGAGACTTGGAAAGTAAACGAGTGACTTAGGAATATTACCGGTGGGACATGATGGCATGTGGCAAGACTGGTATCCACTGCTTGTGTATCACGAGTGATAACGCAAGCGAAGAATTCATCGTGCGGCTAGCAAACTGATTCTCACCGTAAAAGAGTGTTGATGGAGGGAGGCAGTTCGCGTGGTTCTAAGGTGTAGCGTAGGTGTCACTCTTAGCCAATATAAGACCAGGTCTGGCCCAACTTAGTTCAGTACGTCTCAGAATACCGTAACGATAACAATTACTCCTGATCGAATCCATATACAATTTTCTTTCTGTTCTTCGATTCTGTTCGATCGGTACGATCATAATCGGTGGGTCAAAGCGTGGTGTTCGACAAATTTTTGTCTGTTCATCGGAGAAGAGAACGTCACTACGACAGTATATAAAAAATTAGGAAGATCTGAGATATACCTTTATTCAGGGTGAGTACCAAATTTTATTTGAATTTAATATAAGGATTTTAACTTTATAAAGTTTTTCTTGATAACGTTATGGTTGATGATTATAAATGAACAAATTTGGATTTAGTTTTAACACTAAACCTACCAGAGCGGTCAAATGACCGCTTTTGAGACTTTAACCAAAATTGTTAAACTGCAGGTTTTTATTTTTCTTGAACTTACTGCACGACTATGCTAAATTCTGTATTAATTACAATCAACTGGAAAAGACTATAATGTTTATTTCAAGAGCGGTCATTTGACAGCCATCGGTAGAAATAAGTATATATAATATGTCGGTAGGTTTAGTGTTAACTTTGACATACTCGTTGATCCATTTATCTATTTATTTACCTGTGAACGTGATTCAGATATAGAATGACGTTCACGTTCGCATAAGGGATACTCTACGTTATTGAGATTTTATTTGCTGATAACTGAAAAGACTTTTTATTTCGTAGTGGAAGTGTCACGGGAAGCTCGTTTTCTGCGTCTGCGAACCTGTCGTTCCCTACTCTCCTTGTAGATTTTATATGGTGCAGTTTTCTACTAGCTTAAGTATAAGAGTGCAAGTGGAATGATAAAACCGGTTTTGTATTCGTATTTCGCGGAACAATAAATTTCAAGTTTGAAAAAATAAAATAGTGTCTGTTCCGGCTGTCCCGATTCAAGTAATTCACTTATTGAGTCTGTTTAAGATGGTTGCATATTTTTCTTTAATTTCATGTAAATATTGAGCTATAAAAATTTAATTTTTTTAGAATCCCCAACATTTTCGAAATCCGAAATGATATTTAAACGTATCAAATCTTAACGGTCACGAATCCTTCCTATACACTTTTGATTAATTCGCAAGTCATCGTCACTACTCGGAATAGTTTTTTATGTATTTTATTTTCTATCTTCTCTCTTTCTCACACACACACACAAACACACGCGCGCGCACGCAGTTGTAGCTATTCTATCAATTACCTCAATCGAGTCGAAGTTTCCAGAACCGGATCACAGCATCAGTTCAACATACTGGAGTGTCTCGTATCGAGTATAATTTTTTGAAACAAGGTCAAGGAAGTTACGACAAAAATATTAAATAATAACGTATTGACGTTAATAGATAAAATATACAAACAGTTTACGATAGCATTGTCAATGATTTCATAAAAAGTCTCGTGATCAGATCCACCGCGATGTATCACTCGTGTCCTGGGTCTTCATTAAAGCACGGGCTAGCTCGATCGAAATATTCGAGCGGAGTCGTAGGTGTCTTTGAATAAATGAATTTTTTTAAAATGTCATCCGTCATCGAATGACACAAATTGAAAGATTCTACTAGCTTTGCGAAAATTTGAATTTTCTGTAAATGCCACTTAGTGAAATATATATATAAGACTTGAAAAACGTCTGTGAAATTTTGAATTGAGATTGTGTATATCAATTTGTTAAAAAAATAACTAACACGAGCTATAGTTTTTAATTTGCTGAAAAGCACAAAGATATTTTTTACATAAATAAATGGACGATCGTCATGCATGAGGCACCTGGCTCGACAACAAATTGCAATTAATTTATCCAGGTTGCACCCTGACTGTATGCATTCCACTTGCATCATCCAACCGATTCCATTTTGAAAATTGCACATTTATTTCTTTACTCCATTTACGTTGACATTATTTTTTTTTTGTTTTAACGGTTGACTGAACGCGTCCTTGGCTACAATGATCAGTTCAATCGACCGATTTGAAATCACGACACACGCACGCCACTTTAAAACAAGTATCAAAACAAAAGAACGTTAAAAATATAAATCATTTACAGATAACTATGACGTCATCGTACTATCTTGTCATAAATTTCTTCTTGCTTCCTTTTATCGCGCGATTAACAAAGTAACTGTCAATTGTTTGCTTTGTAACTATGTTCAGATTCCTCAGGATGTCATTCAAGTTCGATAGATCGTGCTTACAGAATCGTAGCGCAGTTTTTTCTTTATAGCGTACAAACATGCCGTTGCGTTCTTTGGCGAAGCCTCTTTTTCATGTCGCTACTTGTTATGAAATCACAGCACGACTAGACTGGACTGTCATTAAAGGCGTGGAAAATTTACCAGAAATTTACTATAAGATTTTACCAGACTACTGAATCCAGTCTGAGATCAATTACATCCCAGGTCTTCGAAATCTTTGACTTTATTTATATTTTCTTCCTACTATTATTTCCGGACGTTGAATTACAGGAATCTGTAAAGCACGTAAGATGTTTTGGTATATTCGAGAAAATTTCAGTGAAAGGAAAAGCAGGATATTTTCTTAGGAATGCCAGTGTATATACATCAGACAGATTCCTGAAATCCACGCGTGACTAGGAAATGTCTATCAACTCTAGATAATAGTTATTAATTTATTAGGATTCGTGAAAGTGAAACATTTTTTATGGTACATTAGTGGTAGCAGTACAAAGTTGATAACGTACTTTGATTTCTCTGTCCATCCTACAGTATATTTTGTATCTTGAAGTATCAGCGTGCAATGGATATCGTTAAATGGTAAAAGTGAAAAGAAAATCCTACGACAAAGGTCATCATCGCCGAGCTTAATTTTTTATGCGAAACTGAGGTCGACTACATTGTAGAAATCAAGCCAAACGTGTAATCCTGAATAACCGATGGAGAGCGGGAGAAGTTGATTGAAATTTGTTATTCCAGATGGCGCACCTTGTCAGGCTCATCGCTGACGGTTACCGGGATCTTATGGATAACAAAAGTGATCCCAGGGTGAACAATTGGGCCATGATGAGCAGCCCATTTCCAACCTTAGCTATATGTCTCTCGTACGCATATTTCGTCAAGGTCTTGGGTCCTAAGATGATGGAAAATCGAAAACCATTAGACCTGAGACGAGTAATGATCGTATATAACCTATTTCAAGTTATATTCTCCACGTGGCTATTTTATGAGGTATGTATATGACGTCCATCGTTTCCGTAGATTTAATGTGGATATATATTGACTTGGCAAATTTTACAAGGTACTAATTATTCTTATTTAACTGTTGAGTAGAGTTTAGCGTCCGGGTGGTGGGGACATTACTCGTTCAGATGTCAACCGGTTGACTACTCAAACAATCCTCTAGCAATGAGGATGGCCAGAGGATGCTGGTGGTACTATATATCAAAATTCACAGAATTTCTCGACACTATTTTCTTCGTTTTGAGAAAGAAGAACGATCATATTTCGACGCTTCACGTTATCCATCATGGATGTATGCCCATGTCCGTTTGGTTTGGCGTCAAATTTACCCCTGGTATGTTTTTCAAATGATTTTTTAATTAATTACGTCGACACAATATTTATTTTGAAGTATACAATAATTTTTTTTTTCATATTTAGGTGGCCACAGCTCATTCTTTGGCTTGCTGAATACTTTCGTACATATTATTATGTATTCGTATTATTTGTTGGCTGCCTTGGGACCAAAGATCCAACCTTATCTCTGGTGGAAGAAATATCTGACTGCACTGCAGATGGTCCAGTTTGTCCTTGTGATAATTCACGCGTTTCAACTTCTCTTCATCGACTGCAACTACCCTAAGGCTTTCATCTGGTGGATCGGAATGCATGCTGTCATGTTCTATTTCCTCTTCAGGAACTTCTACCGGGAGGCGTACAACAAGAAGCAGCTGAAGATTGCCAATGCGAAGAAGCGTCATGAGGAATACTCTCAGAATGGAATTGTGAATGGGGTTAATGCAGACGAGAAGAAAAATACTGTCATATACGCAAATCAGTATAAAATGGGCACTGGATACATATCTGATAACGGACTGAGAAACAGGGTCTTCATTGATAACAGAAGCTTTAAGCAATGATGTATCATTAACGTACATTTAGGATTCATCATTAGTTCAAATTGCTGCCAGTAATTTTTTGTGGGCAATATCATGTCAAGACTCGAGCGAATATTTCGCCACGTAATATATTTTATATTCTTTTATATTTTGGAATTACTTATGACGTACCGGAAGTAAGAAATTTTTCATAACTAGCATCGTCATGATATCCACCAAGCAATGACTTAGAATATGGTCAAAATCAAGTCACGCAGGTTATCTGATAAATTGAGATAACTGATCATTATCCAAGGATATTCAATCTGCCAACTCTCGCTGGACGAGGAACAATCTCTCGATCGTCGTAGGAGAGAATCAGTCAGGGATTGACTAAATTCCTTTTTATTAATGGAGTGTGATAAAAAGAAAAGAACAAAATCGAAGCAATACTGTCTTACGACTACGTGAGTTTTTGTTTTTTCAATTGCAAAGGTTCAGCGATGCTAGTCATCCGTATTTTACAGGATGATAAGACGCGGAAACGGCTTTAGCAACAATAACACTTAAACGTTTTAATGTATTGCAGACTATTCTCAATAAGTAGAATAAACACAAAGTGCAATTGTTAATTGATAGATCTTTAAGTTTGAAAATGCGAAAATTAATTGATTAGACGCGCATGGAGGACAACAATGAAAGTACAAAGGGGCAAGGATAAAAGAATTGAAAGACAGAGCCTATTGGAAAAAAAAAATTGTTATTGAAATAAACGATAGGAAGAATTCATACTTGTTCAAGTGTATACGGATAAAATGGATAAGAATCAAGAAGGTCTTTATTTAGTTCTCTAATTTCGCGAATAAAGCTCACTTATCCATTTAATACGTAATAACGAATATGTGTTATTTTGTCATAAAAACAAATAAATGACAATATGACATGCATTTAGCTTGTAAGTCTTGTCTCAAGTATAATTTAAGAAACAATTGCAATGCCTAGACTAGTTGTAAGTACTTTTCTATATAACGTAGGAGAGCATAATCCAGTGTTTCAGTTATATTTATATTTATGTAAATAAAACACGACTCTTTATTGTAACTTTACAAATCGATCAACTTCTCAGTGCTCCTGTACTGAGAGCACACTCGATACAAACAAACGATAATGGTGTCAACAATAGCCGATAGATGAAAAACATCTCTCGAAAGTCAATCTGCGGAAAATAATATAAATAAAATCCGACAGATGATTAACACTTCACGCTAATCAATCTAACATTTTAATTATTTAAATAATGCATTCGAAGTCAATTTAAGATATTCAGCATTCAAAAAAGTACATCGACAGTGAGTAGTAAGAAAGTAAGCCTCACTTACATATATCCGAAAGGTTAACGCACAGTGAAATCGTTGTAAAGTGGTTGAGCTCGATTTATGCCCTCTGGGATAAAGCATAGTAATTACATAAAATCGTTGTTAAGAATTTAGTCGTAGGCTCCGGCATATTAGTGCTCACTGTTCCGCCGAGCCCGTTGCGTAAGGAAACATTGTCAATGCTCTGAGGAGAGCACTGCGATCTACCTAAGAAACTTCAGTTGACGCCACGGTCTTACATACAGGTCTTGAAACTTCCTCGAATTTCAGTGGTGGGGGTATGGTCGCTTACTGAGGTTCAATTTAGTTTCAAACAGTGTCGCTGTTATCGGGTACCGCAGGTAAACATAACCTGCAATCGTGCAGACAGTTAACAAAGTCAGTCTATCGGCATTTACGCTTTTTGCTAGACATTATAAACTGTTTCGCGTAGCTACTTATAGTCAATATTCAAGCGATGCCACCGTGGAAACCACGAATAGGACAGAGATGGAGTGTTCCTTCCGGCTTCCCGCGTCCCTCGTCTATACGATTACTCGATCACAGCGACTCTATGCGGCTATTCGGAATTGCTTCACTAGGCGACCCACCCCCACCACCAGAGTTTCAAGTCCTGTATGTAAGACCGTGGCTATAGCACTACGTGCGAATTGACTAAACACGGCGAGGATAATAAATCGAAATCAATATGGCGTCAACCACGGTCATTCGTTTGCTGCATTTATGATATAACCTTAAGAGTACTGATCGATCTTTCTTTATAATCATCCACTTAATTATACAATTTAATGAATATGAAATAGTGAATACTGAACTGTACAATTGTAAATATTTCAGAACTAAGAAAAGAGCACTAATAAATATCTGATATCTCGGATTGTAATATTTAATAATAATATACAGATGAGTACATGTAAAATGTGATTTGACATATTGAAGTTTTCACGCATGCGCGCTTGAAGCAGTTTATGGAATTCCCTAGATCAAATTTCTTTCATTATTTACGATTAAAGAATCAATTATTTCATATCATCAATTACATATGAAGTACCTACGAACGACCTACAAACGATTGCATATGGGCAAAACACGAATATAAAATATTTGAATGAGGAGCTAACCTAAAGAAAAATTCCCTAGAAAATTAATTTTAATATTATAAATAAATGATGAACTATCAAACGTCGTGGATGCAATATTAAACACCTACAAACGATTGCATATGGGCAAAACACGAATATAAAATATTTGAATGAGGAGCTAACCTAAAGAAAAATTCCCTAGAAAATTAATTTTAATATTATAAATAAATGATGAACTATCAAACGTCGTGGATGCAATATTAAACACCTACAAACGATTGCAAAAAAAATCATTCAAATCCGTTATAGATGAGGGGCTAACTACGTGGAGCCCACAAGGAGCGTACGAAATTGCACTATCTATAAACGTTACATTATATTATAGAAAATTATGATTACATTAAACTGTTTATTTCTACAGTATACTACAGATCACAATGCCGCATTACGGACTAGAAGTACTGCGCAGAAAAATGGCTTTCCAAATTGGAAGAATGACTGACAACATGTGATTACAAAATACTGTTTGCAATCAATTTGCAATTATTCTAAAAATATATTTTACTTGACCATAATACCCTTGCTGATAACTTTTTCTCTTTGGATCGTTATTATATTAATTATTTTGTCGCTACAAGCCAACTTGCAAAATCGTACTAGCAGTGTAAAAATTATTTAAACAACATCTTGTTTAACCAACTGTTTAAAAAAAAATCTATCCTTGTTAGACACTAATATTTGTATTGTTAGGCAAAAAACTTACCTATAAATATTGAATTTACATTAAAAATCGCTAACTGATTGCATAATGATTTTGTACTCATTAAAGATAATTATCGATGGTAGATAAATGAAAGATTTCCTTCGTTCTACAAAATAAACGTCATTCATTAAAATCTCGTTTTTAGCAAATTTGAAAGCTTCCTGTTATCGACGCATATCCAACTTATCGATCTACGTTATTGTAGAGTCATATTGAAGACAAAGTTTAAAGTACGAATTCATCTTGTAGCGTCTCTGAATGATAAAATTTACTTGCACAGAGCGTAAGCCGTAGTGGTGCATTTACCATTGAAAAATTTTTCAATAGTTATTCAATTTGATATATTGTGCAGACTTCCTGGAAAGAAAATTCTGTCAAATGAAAACTCTTCACGAAACCAGCCTGCACGTATACTAAATAAAGGCAATGTCTTGCCGATAGTGAATCTTAATAAGCATTTTAAAATTTGACCTCGACACTGGGCCACTACCCATGATAATTCTTAAGAAATGTTTACCTTTACAAGACAACTTCACAAGCATTCCTTTACTTAATTGGTTACGCAATCCAAGTGAACATCTCGTATTTTTTGAAAAGCTGAAAACAAAGTCAAAGCTGGAGCTACTGATACACGAGCTTCTTAAAATTCCCGACAGATGGCGACACAGTCATAGATCTTAAAGACGCAGTTATCATCGCTACAAGCATAACGTATAACCCTCCAACACTGGCGCGAAGGCCTAAAAGATCCTAGATAACTAATTTCTCGCACCATCACTAGAATATTTTTTTTTCGTTATTATTTATTTATTAATTAGCAATGAATTTGAGTGGTGAAACAATTTAATTCCTCCAAGCCGTATGTATAAACAAGAAAATTGTTCAGTACAAAATAATATTTTTATATTGGTCATCAATATATTGTATTAACAAAATATGGCTCTTAAACGGATATCAGTGTTACGAATTTGGCGCCACTGCCAAAGGGTTAATTATGGCACTTAATAAACGTGACGTGTGACATCACCTTGACGAGCAATACTTTTTGCCTCTAGATAAAATGAAATTAACAATGCAAACTTGTCATCGTGATTAAAACTTATGCCACTAACGCTGGCAATCGGTTTCGCCGTGAGGTTAAGTTCTCGCAGTACCATAGCAAGTTCATCCTCGTTAACTAAGCACTGACGATATTCTTTAACAAACAGCCATGAGCATTGAGAGAAACTACGTATATACAAGTGACCACAATATATCTTGGAGCGCATATACAAAAATATATCTCAACCAGTTAGGACGTTCGGAGTAAAATTAAAGAGGATATCATGGGTAAGAGGTCGCCATGGCAAGGTAACGCGCAATATGCGACAGAGCTAATTTTCAACAGTGAAAGTAGCCGGGTCTGGGGTGAAAGTGTAGGCACGCGCTCGCGAACACCGCAAATTCAGTGGCTTTATAAGAAACTTTAAGGAACGCGATTCTTCCATCCTATTTCCCCTTCACAATATCCCATTAAGTGTATTGTGATCCGCCACCATATTGAAAAACAGTATCCTCGCGGAATATCAGTCCCGATATAAGCCGAAGATGTCATTTAGCATCATTATCTCCTACACTGACAACCTTAATGACATCAAAATGTCCTTGAATTTCTTAGCGCATAAGAACAAAAAGAAGTGAAAAATTAATCTTGTAACTACGGAAGTTACCTTGTGGAAAAATCTTGACTTGTTTTATGCTTATAGAAACATATGCACATAGGTATGTATATACGACTTAATTCGTTTCCTCCATGTTGATACACGCTCATGAAGTCATAATATTATCGTTTAACGTAAACGCACTGAAAATTGATTTGGCTGAGAATGCATGTTACATCAGGAAATCATAGCGCGTAATGCTGTAATATTTGGCGGGTAAATCAAATTCACGATAAACATAATACAACGTATCAATGTAAATTCTGCATTGTCGAAAAACATAAAATATAAAGTGTGACGGTTATACTTATTAAGATGTGAATGCATTAACTTGATAAATAATGAGAAACCAATTAACCATGCGTACAAAAAATATAAATATAGAAAACTGAAATCGAAAGACAAAATGGATTTTTTTCTTGAAAAAAGAAATTCATATAAATCTATCAAAAAACAAATTTTTTTTCCAAACAAATTTCAACACCAATAAATCAGAAGGGACAACAGCGATTTTGAATTCACTCAAAATTTTTATCCAGTCATCATGCATACGACACGAAATACATAGTTACGAGCATGACGCACGTATTGATGTAATGTAATTTTTTATAAAAAAAATTATAAAACAATTTTATGATTTTGTAATGCAGTTGCTAACTGATTGTGTGAAAAAACGAGGTAGCATTTATTACTGAAGAACACAGTGCGAATCCATATTACATTTGCTAATTTAAACATTACCGATCATCATAAGATAAGTCAAAAGAATCGCAGAAAATTTCCAGCTCGGGTCAGGATTTATTGTGCCTCGTTACACGGGGAAGAAAGGTCGATTTTAATGTCTACAGTCGGGATGAACTTGGGTCGACAAGCTAATTGAATGTACACCGAAACCGGTGGTAAAAAAAAAAAGAAAATGCTACAAAAAATTGTGCAGTACATACTAACGAAAAAAAAGGACAGATTTGCCTCGTGGTTACGTATACTAAAAAAAACTGGCATATTGAAAAAGGAAAGATTCGCAACTGCTTAGACATTAATGATATGTAAAATTAATATTGAGGAGTTACCCGTTAATGAATTCCTACTAGCACGTTGGTCAAGCGTGCTTATGGTATTAATGATAGATTCTCATATATTAAAATTTGCCACCTGATTGCCCATACGCAATTGCCTGTAATGTGTATTGGGTCATTTTATTTAATTGAAAAGTCTTGTGGTTCCAATATCAAAATGCGTAATAATGAAGGAGCTGAGGTGGCGCATGCCGCCAAGCACGCAAAAAATTAACCCCACACGGTGATTACCTCAGGGTAATCTGCTAACGAATGGACGAAAACGATTGACAAATACTCTTGGATGCGGATGGACGACACTGCTGCACGTATTCGTATCGTTAAACAACGAAGAAGAATATTGAGGACGGAAATGACTTTGCGCGTCAGCAAATATGCAAAACTGCTAAAAAAATAAACAACGAATTAGTCGTTGAACGAATGCTTGAAGAAATCATTATATTTTATGATAAAATTATCGTCTGTTACTCGGCCGGTATGCAGGATCTGTGTGCAATTAACGACGAGAAAAAAAAAGAGAGTTAATTGTAAGTAAAGCAACATTACACTTGAAACTGACGTAGAGAATGTAAATTAGACATATGTCTTTATGTAGGTAGAAAAAATGAAATTCTTAAAATTACATATTTTTAATTTTTTTATCTTGATTCAAGGATTTCCGAGTTCGCGGGTTTCACGAGCTGGCAAATGTTTGGGTTATTCCAAAAGTAATAATTCTTATGATTGTCATTTATGAAATATCAAAAAATCGATTGACGTAAAGTGTTTTTATAAAAATATAAAAGTTCAAGATATAACCTCAAATATTGACCAATATAAATTCGTTTTTGGATTTCAAACATAACAGGTTTGCAATGAGACAAAAAACACTGCAAAAAGGTAAAAATAAATTAAAAATGAGGATTGGGCAAAAGTGCAAAGTGGAATTAATGCCCACGTCAATTAACACATACTCGGACATGCAATATTTGGTATAAATAATTGCAGTACAGTTCACGGGTAAAAGTTCACGAGCGTCCACTCTTAACGATCATCCTTGTAAACGATGATACGTGATCGAATAGCGGAAACTGGAATTCTGACGGGCATCCGATTTGTTTATTAAAGGAATTGACAGTGCGCAATATGCCACTTCGCAGTGACGTCTAGAGAAGTAACGTAGTGTCGTACTGACTCGAGTGATTTTGAATGAGCTTGAAGAATTTCAAAACAGGTACGTAAGTTAGTTTACTCAAAGTAAATTTGACATATGAATTTAATCAATTATATCGTAGTTTACGATGACCTTGAGATTATAAAAATTGCACAAAAATGCTTTCGATAACGTTACAAACTAACGTAAATAACTGTGCACGATATCTGCCGAGTCATTGCCCATATAAATTTGACACTAGAAAATCCCGATTGCAAAACAGCTGCGAGAAGGAAGAAATGAACCGTTGAACGACGATGTGGCGGATTCCATGGCCATTCAAAACAGGCAAGATTACTTTCGCTGACCGCCATGGCTTCCACTGACACTTGCATAACGTCTGCGCAGGCCTCTTACGGTCGGACAGATTTACTCTCCTTGTTTCTTGCTCTTCATCGACGCTCGTTGATGTTCCTCGATGCTCTTCGCCGCTCATTCATTCCACTCGAGTTGGCGCTTTCTTCTACAGAAATCGAGATATTTCGCAACAGTCGAATATCTGGCAAACAGCACGCGAGATATATTCTGAACATTTATGTTGGTTTGATTTTGCATAGACGCAACGAAACGAAAATTCAAATGGCAATTGGATTTTCAATTCTTTGGCAAAGTTACTTCTGACAAGGTAGTGAGTGTCGTTGAGTACCAATTAGCAGTTTATTTACATTTGACAAACTTATACATGAGTTAGGTTTATATTTGCATATATTACCGAAATTAAAACTTATGCAATAGACGAATAACCCCATGTTTTTACCCCGTTGCTCACCCTGTATGTACTGCTTCGTTTTGATTTCGATAGCATGTATATGCGTCGGTATGACGCGAATGAATAATTATTACATTCGTAATTTGAGACGCGCGATTATCGTGGGATAACGTATAATCAAATGATAATTTTGTTTAATTCTTTTCCTTTTTAAATATTGTTTATTTTTATTGTAATTATAAATTACGTCATTTGGTATCCTGAGAATGGGTTTATCTGGAAGTAAAGAATTCTTGATTATTGCCATTCCACGATATTTTGGATAATGAAATAACAAGAGGGGTCAGCGTTTACGCAAATTACTAACACGTGTTAGAATAATTATTCAAGATTCAGTTGTTAGCTTTTTTAAAGACAATATAGTGATACAAGATTGAAATTAAAATCGACGTATGACATTTAATGAACTATTGTATACGTCATGGAATTCCTGAAAACGCGTCGCAATATGTTGTATTTGGTAGTCTAATAGGAAATATTCTATGAATCGTCGAATAACGAATCGTTATTAAACTTTACTCGAATATAGTCATACTGTGTTCCTTTGGAAAGTTACTAATCTTTGTCGAATTGGAAATACAGTTTTTTTTATCAAGAATCAATTTATTAAGAAGATTCGAAATAAAATTTATGATGACTAGAACTAAAAATATAGGTATTTTGACGCAGAGTAAAACCTTGAATAATCGGAAAGCTATTACACGAATTCCTCTTTAAATATTTTTTTGAATATATTTTGCATAACCGCAAATAAACCCTGGAAATGCCTTAGGTCAAGTACAGGATAGCCAACGTCATGCGCAGTAGGATGCGCAGTGGAGCTAACTTTACTCCTCCCAATGAATATCCCTAGATACCTTTAGTTGCCGAGTGAAATATCAGATGGCAGTCCGATAACAATTTCCTTATATTGGTCTGACGAAATACCATATAAATCTTCCGTACCCATAAGAAAAGCATTGGATAGAACAAGGAAAACAAATAATAAATTTTCCACAAAAAAATAACTCTAAGCTGAAAGAAATATTAGTAGAGAAGCAAAAAGAACTCATCCCTATTTAAAGGCGCGCCCGACAACGAGAAAAGGACAGTCCGACACAAAATGAAACGTTGAAAAGTAACAGAAGATAATACCGAAATAAACCGAGGATGGCCGTATCCATCCGAAGCTATCCGAAGGTGATCCAAGCAGAGGTTGCTTCTAGCTTCGGTATGTAGTGTCTCCTGGTGGGAATTGGAGGGAGCAAATACGAGGCGCGACGCGACGCGTACTGACGCGTACGTACGCACAGACGGACGGACGGTCGGACGGACGGACGTAGGAACGTGAAGCGGCATAACCGTCAGGGTAGGGTAAAATCGTGCAGGGGTAGGGCAGGTGAGTCGCCTATACGAAAATCGCCGGAGCGAAGTGGCAGCCGATAGTCCGTGCGAAAAGACGAAGCCCGTCAGTTAAGTGCGGCCGCGTGGAGAAGCGTGTTCGTCGTTGGCTGATTAGTTAGTTGATTCGAGCGACCGACCGACCGCCCGCCTGTCCAAAAATTGCGAACACCGTGTGGACATCGTTGACGATAATAAATAAATTCGTGACACTCGATGTCCTTCTTGTGGATTGTATCATCGCTGTGAGAAAAATCAAAGAGATTCAATAGTGAAGACTGAGGCAGAAGTCAGTAACTGTTCGTCGAGGTAATAAACTTTTTCCGTGCCTTGCGGAAATTCTACGGGTAAGCAGTCGTTGACGCCAGTTGACGCTTAACGTACGTTTAGTCTGGTCGAGTGAAGCCGGTTGGCCGCGAGTACAACGAGCACCGGGAATTGCTGGAAACAGGAGCACGAGAGGAACGACACGAAGGAGTTTATGTGTCGGAGAAGGTGACAAGAGGAGTGAATTAGAGGAGAGTTTAACGGTGTGGCAGAAGCAGCATCTGATCAGGTGGGTGTAACGAGGTGTCCTTGTGTAAAGCTCGAAATATTTGTGAATGCGTGTCGAAATAGTTGCGTGAATACGGTTTTAGAATCGAAAGATTGAGGTTAGGACGCTCGTTGAGTCAGCGCTTGGAAATGGTTTTATTCATCTGACTTCGCATAACTGTTTAATGTTTTAAATCCTCTTCCAATTAATGCTATGTCCGTATCATCTCGTTATATTCCTAATTAACATCGTACTTTCATAGTTTCCAGTGCTCTCGTTGGTCTACTTCCGCATCCACTTTCGCTTCTTCTCAGTTACCTCAAGATTCTACTTTAAGCTTGAGTACTTGTTTGCCACCGGACAAGTTCTCGTTTTTTATTTTCTCAATGCTGTTAGCTGTTATCACGTTTCGCAATTGTCATGTTCCGACCGTATCGGCGGGTTAATTCGAATCTCGAACATTTCAAATGACGTTGACAACCTCTACAAAGTGATACAAAACTATTAAAGTATTTCAAGTATGAGGAAGAGCATGTCCATGCTTTCCCCAGAAAGGAAAAGACAACGGAGACACTGGCGACAGCGGCGTTGTCGCCGCTCAAACGTTTTCTCTCAGAAAATCGATTTTGACATCGAGTAACGTGGAAAAGTAATTTCGTTGACTGTACCGCCTTGCGTTAGTCTTGGTCCTGGTTGCATCCATATCGTTATATAGTACGCGATGGTTATGTCCACCATACACACTTGCTTACGATTCATTTTCATAAAAGCGATGTTGAAGCGTTAACGTTATTTAAAAAACGCGTTGTTTACAATTTGCACTAATTTACTTGACTCGATTACTTATACGAATCCTTTGAAACAATTCACAAATTAAACACTCTACACTATACAGAAAGCACACAAATCGTTTGGCAGCACAAGCTTTATGATAATTACAAAAACGCCCACGACAACCGAACACAGATATAAAAATTCGTGTGACTTGTTAGCAATCATGTTAATTAACGAGCTCATTTAACCGTTATAACTGATTTTGAATTTCATTTCATCTAAGCTAACCGAGTTGGACGCTCCCACGATATCGTTATTCCGTTTTCTTTCTTTAATGGAAGTTCGAGCGTAATTAGCTGAAATCGCGTTTCGCACCTTTACTCTGCCGAAAATACGTAAACTTATGTCCAGGTTGAACTTCGTCCTAAGAAGTAGCACGCCAACGTAACGCGCTTGTATAACAGATTAACTTCCGGTGCAGCCGGCATGGCGCTTCCGGCGAAGACTGGAAGCGTTGGACGTAGCGAGACAGAGTGAGATAGAAGATACGCGCCCGAGATACCATGAGGGACTTTCCTTCGTACTTTCTCCCTTCCTACTTGACTCCCATGTGAGAACTCTTAGTCTCCTTAACAGACATTCAAGGAACGAACACACCAGCCACGGAATTACGTGGACGTCGAAGCAATTGGAAACGTTGCATAAAAACGCTGTTACGAAGACGGAGGCGTGGCCTGATATTCGAGGAGAAATATAGTCTCCTTAACAGACATTCAAGGAACGAACACACCAGCCACGGAATTACGTGGACGTCGAAGCAATTGGAAACGTTGCATAAAAACGCTGTTACGAAGACGGAGGCGTGGCCTGATATTCGAGGAGAAATATTCGCTCTCTCTCTCTCTCTCTCTCTCTCTCTCTCTCTCTCTCTCTCTCTCCCCCTCTCTTTCTTTCTCTGTCTCGTACCATCATAAACTTAAACAGAGATCAAGTAAAAATTCAGCCTGATCATACGGCCGCCTTGATGCATTATCATTGCGTGACGTAACAATGATCGTCACTAAAATTCACCTATTAGAGACTGCGAAAGGTTCCGGAAGAAAAATGTAAAATACTGATTTTTTTAAATTTCCTTTTTCCGTAAAATTAATGCAGTGATTTATATTTTTCTCAAGTTAGTCAGTTCCAATAGTATCAAAGTACCTGGACTAGACCCCGTCGGACACTTCCATTCACTTGAAATTGAGGCTTTCGAATATTCGCGGTGTCAACGTACGGGGTGAACCTTTTCTGAACATTTTTTTTCTTTCCTCAGAGTTTATCGAGGACTTCCGAGTCTCATGGATGATTAACGCGTTTATCGAAAAAGACGAGAACAGGATGAAGGCTCTGATAACAGTTTCCTCAGTCTCCGTATCAGAACTTTAAAGCAGGTTATATTGTGCTGAACTGTGGTACTGTCTTCCAGAGACCCAGTCACCTTGCCACCCAGGAACCTAATTCACCAAACTGCTTGATGCTTTGTACGAGAGCTGTGGAAGTCGAGCATAAAAAAAAATCAATATCAAAATGCCACATGATATACGAAACGCGAGCGGCGACCCACATGCGTATCGAGCACGTATACGCTTCCTTCAGGCAGGGAACGCACGTGCGCCTGGGATTACAATCATACGAGAAAGGCACACGACACACAACTGGCGTCTACTCATCGCGCGTTGACTATCGTGATACTGTCAGTCACATGAGCATTAGCTCACGCGTTTGCCCATCTGTATATGAGCATACTCATTTGCCGGAACGAGCCTCTCCTAACCGGCTTACCAAGCGCTTTTCATTTAACGAAATTGCATCGTTAACGTCCCTCTGCAGGAGGATCTCTTTGTTATATTATCTTATTTTTCGTTTTAATATTCCATTTACCTCTAGCTATTTTACTTAGTCTTTGACTTCCTGTACAGAATATTACCAATATTCAGGTTATAGTTAAAGATCAAAGATAGCGATACCTATGAGATAATAGAGACGTCACTGAACGTCATAGATGTCAAGTCGAGGAAGTGACGTCACGACGTCAGTTACGATGACGCATTATTTGTGAAAACTAGTAAGGGACTGGATAGTTTGCTCGGAGTAACGAAGCAGAAGAGGAACCGAGAATAAAGGTATCGGTCATGCTCAGGGAAGAGTCACGTGGTTTTCTTTTATTTTTTTTCTCTCTAGTTTCTCTGCCTCTTTTCTGCTTGACAGTTTATGTCTGGGGTTTTTCGCTAGAGAGGATGAGGACAGGTCCGCTTGGTATTCAGCGGCATTGGTCCCCGTCGTCTCGCGAGTCATCTAGGCGCATTTCACCTAGGCAAACCTCTCTCGATCGACGATTCCTCTTATGTAAGGTTGGCTGGGTACTCCGAAGAAAAAAGAACTCCGAGAAAGTAACTAAATACTTGTTTGCTGACACGGGACACAGGGTTACGCGAGCGTTGTGTATACTGTACTTACGCCATTGTCCTATTACTTGGCTGATACTTGCGAACCGGCATTGAATATTCTGAATGGTTTGCATTGTTTTTCAAATCTACATATTTCTTAGGGAAACCATCGTAGATCCTTTGTCTTGCGATATTCATGCCTTATTAGTGGCTTTCTTGTAGAGCACTTTTTTTTTGGTCATGAAACAATAGCAAGTAACCGCAAGGAAATTGTTTTGGCCTCGGTTTACAGTCTTGGATTGATTTCCCCCCCCCCCCTTTGCTTTTAGATATTAAACAAGTGACTACTCAGACTTGACTTTATTGGTTTGCTATCGTAATATCGTGACGCTATGTCGACCTGGCAATGGCACGCTTAAGGGGTTTTTTTAATCTATTGAAATATTCTATGATATTAAGCCAGAACGTTCTGACGACTGCGGACGTCTCCCTGCATATTTTATCGTGCTCGATATTAATAGAACACGGAGGAGATACATTCTATCGTTAAATACCAGTAGCCTGTCTACAAGCCATTCATGATAAGCGTCGCGCTGCATTACTCTGTTATGCGTATACGCAGGCACGTGGTACAGCCTGTATTCCTGTTTCTTATTCCTGGTTCGTCTCCTGGAGGAGGAACACGTGTCTTTCTAGGTTCCCGAAGTGGTCGTGAATATGTTTGCTACTCTCTACGCCATTGCACGAATTTAATTCTCTTCTTTTTTGGAAAATTAACGCAAAGCAATCTGTACGTATTATTTGTTAAAGGAAAAGATTTTTTTTATAAAAATTGATAAAATCATTCGATCATGTCGATGTTCGTCTGGTTTGATCATAATAAATTTTTGAATACTTGTGCATTTGCGACTTGGTAGCTATTGCACAAGAATTGCGCGCGTATGCCGAAATAACTTGACGTCTTCTGGTACCGTACAGAAATACCAGGTTAAACTCACAGACGTTAAGTAAGAAAATATCAATCTGCGCCATATGCAAAATTTCATTGAAATCAATCTTTTTCCTTATTCATAAGATCCGTTGCACTTGTGGATTCATAACACGTTCTGAAGCTTCTGATTAGGAGTGACGTGACAGTTGTTTATAAAAATTGTTTTTACCCTTGTGTTACAGAAACATCAAGATGACGAGTATAGTGGCAGATCTGGTGCACGGTTACAGGGACCTCATGGACAATAAGTCTGGTGAGTTTGAAGAAAAAATTTGTTTTTCTACAAAAACATATTTTTCCTTTTTTGAAAACATAACCTCTTTCAATTATTCATCTTCATCCTAGACCCGTATTGCAAAATTATCCTATGTCCTCAGGGTCATCACGGCCATCTTCTTGTATAGGAATCATTTTTTTTTTTTTTATTTGCACGCCTCCTACACGTACCACCTTATGAAATCGTCATCGCCTTCGCTTTCCTATACTGACCATAATCTACAGGAACACTTTCGAAATGGAATACGTGTCGCATCCGCACCGTACGACAATACATTTTTACGTGTTATATCAATAGAACGTTACGCCAGCGATGTACCACGAGCTGTGACGTATGATGAAGGTTGTACCAAGTTCGGAAACACAGATGCAAAGTACAATGGTTAATCAGATTAAACTTTATAGGTTAATTCGACTAATGCTTCAGGTCAGTGTGGCAATAAGTGAAATTATCGGAATGCTTGTACGTATTGTAACCAACCCGGGACCACGTTCATGGAAAAGTTTGGAAAGATTCCTACAGACCACCGAAGGACATGTCTGCGTCATGGGTACCCGGTAAAATTGGGCGAGAGTGCATTCTTGAGAAGAGCAAAAGAGAAATAAAAGATTGCGTAAGGCCACGTATACGTCGTCCGAAGAAAGTGGATCAAGAGAAGTTTTCATGAGGATGCCGTCTAAGTCTACGCACCGGGTATACGGCACGGTCGATTTTTCAAAAAGAAAAAAAAAATAAGTTCATCCTGGTCGCCACTCGCACAGTTGGCTTAGGCCGAGTTCATTTTAGTCGATTGGATACCTCGGTCACCCGGAGCCAATATCGATCCTCGATCAATGGTTTAACCCGTGACTGCCTTTTGCGCAATCGTCTCGATGACGACGATGACGTCCTCGATGTCATCGTTCCCATTGGCAATGCGAAGGAAGTTCCTGTGAGAATCCGTAAGGTATGCGCGCGAACCGGCATTGCGTGCTGTAACGGGTGTTGCTTATTTAGCCGCTTTCACCGAACTTTGAGTGCCGAGTGAAAATTCGTTTCGCTCGATGTACTCTTGAAGACGAGGTGGTACACAGGCAGTCGGATAGGTTAGGTTACGGGTAATGCTTATCTGTAATTACAAGGAATTTCTGTACGAAGGTTATTTCTTGTAGGTATTATTAGGAAAAAAGAAAAAATGTCTTAAGACGACTTCTCGCGTAACGATGTGCGTCAAGGATTCATGGAAATCAGTGAAAGAGACTTTCTGTTACTCGTCCGATGATACTTCAACTGGCCGGCTCCGACTCTCAGGGAGGAACTTTTGGTTACCGAGCATTCGAGCGTTCCAGCTATTCCAGCAAATTGCTCGGCACGGAGTCAGCATCGTTGCGCCATCGAAGAAATTTCGCTCCTTCCCGACGTATAAACTACGTCGGCCGACGCGACGTCGTGACGTTTTCGGAACGGTGCTCGTGTCTCGAGAACATATCGATTAAATAGTACGTTGAATACGTTTGCGTTTTTGTAATCGGTATGGGTCAATCAAAAACGATTGCAGATGCCTGGTCGTACGGGCGCGGCCATCTTGAATTTTTAATCATAAGCTTCACCAGCGCCGCGCTGCATTGCGGTAGAGATTTAAAAAGAGCGGAGATCATGTATCATGTATCAAATAGATCCGTACCAGACAGCAAGTCGACGGTCTGTGTTCACAATTAGTTACACGTCATCCTCAAAATGTATTTGCGATAAGGCGGCATGCGCTTAAAAAAAGTAACAGGCTCATGAAAACAGCTCAGTGTGTACGATAACAAATATTCAATGGTGACGAATTGGGCCAGCTGATTCATGACTTGTATTATAATTTTTTTTTTTCGCGATATTAACCCTTATCACAAGCTCAACAGTTGTGCCGCTTGATTGACTTCTTGGGACATTGAACAACCGGTGACAGCAGATTAGAAGACTTTATTAAATTATTAATCGTCGGAGATACTGTTGTACTTCGTTCCGTCGGACGTTATCAGGGGCGTGCGATTATTTCTTACGATTAGTTCGAAATCTCATAATCCTGTGCTTTTCTCTGCGTTACTCGTCGCATTGGAAATATTCGAGGCGATTTACCTGCCCGCAGCGACCTGGAAGGACGTGACCGGATAAAATATTCATCGAGCATTCTGATATAGAGAAGAAAACCTTGTGTATAATTTATTGGGACATGAAAACTTGATGTTCCTTTTTAGAAAGGGGAGTACGTCATTATCTGCGTATTTATTACGTACAAATAATTTCTGAAAATCGTCCTCTTCAAGTTTCTCAAATTTCACGATAACCTTCGCGATTATTATTCTAACGACATCGGTCACTTGTCATAGAATGACTGCAAGTATGATAAAAATGTAAATGAGCCGATGGCACAGTGCAAACTCATTAATGGTAAATGATACCAGTGAGGATCTATGTATCTGTGATCCGACGTACGTCATTCTAATACCAGTCTGTATAGATTACTGTGTGAAGAGGGAATTTACAGAAGCACATTCAGATTGAAGATGTTCATTAAATATATTTCATTTAGTACACGCAGGACAGTACGTGCAGTAATAGAAAGCTGAAGGGATAAGGAATAAGAATTATATATGAAGAAAGTGCATAGTGATATGTATAACGGAGTGCTGGCTTAATACACATTTTTCATAGGCTCTAAGGGCAGTCCACATTTTGCCATTGTTCTACCCTTACCGAGCCCTGCCTCTAATTACTGCATTGTTACCAGGAAATAGGTGGAACGAAGCGAAATGATCTGCACTAGGTCGGATATGCGCAAGGCGTCCCCGACGTCACTCATGCTCACTCGACAGCTCCCAATCACTCGAAACTCAAAACTCACAGGCACTCGAGCACAGAAACTGCACAGACATCTGCGTGGCATCGGTTCGCATGGAAAACCTAGACCCAACCTGACCTCATCTATTTCCATTTCAATCGCTCCGTTCATGGCTTTCAGGTCGCCGCCGTGCCACGTATCGCTTCTAGCGTCGTTCCCGTCTCCATGATCATCGTGATTCCCATCACCACCGGGTAGCTCCACCTTGTTCGCCTTCCTGGAGACAATACAATTTATACATATTAATTTAAATGTTGATCCTTGCTTTTTTTTTATTTATTAATTATAAGCGATTCTTTTACATTTTTAATGTCAAGTAACTAAGTGATCTGTATTTTTTTTTAGATCCCAGGATCAACGATTGGGCGATGATGAGCAGCCCCTTCCCCACTGTAGCGATATGTCTGTCATACGCATACTTCAGCAGGGTTCTGGGACCCAGGTTAATGGAGAACAGAAAGCCATTCGACCTGCGTGGGATACTCATCGCCTACAATCTCATTCAGACCCTCTTCTCCACGTGGATCTTCTACGAGGTGAGACTCACTCATGAGCCCAAAAGGTCCAGGATCCCTACAGTAGCGAAAACAGCCACGTGATCCCATAACCACCTCGCAACCTACATATTTAACGGGGTATGGATCGAATTCGGTGCGCGTTTAGCATGTCGCGTGCATACTGTTGTACAGTTATACACGCATGCGACAGTTGCCAGCACGTACGGGTGCAGATACAGAGCGTTCAAGAAGTATGTAACCTATTGTATATAGCGTAAACTAGCTTAACCTATCTTAAAGTAATTGTACGTTATAGTCACTGCGTCTCCGTGCGAAGGTCTACGTCCCAGATGGCTGAAGCATTACCAATTTTATATCCGGACAGTCGAGACAAGCATTGAACGACAGAAAAAGTTCGATGATGCAGACACGTATCCTGTACGCCATCTTTGACGCTTAAGATGCAGAAGACTCGTCGCGCTTTACTCTAACGTATTTTTAATCAATGTTATACGCGTATCCTATATCTGTGTCCTCGATGAAACCACGCGCAGCGACACTTTAAATTCAACGTCCTGCCAGACTTTTACGTAATCTCATTTGTCGTCCCTAAGGACGTCCACGCGATCTTCCTAGATTACATCCTCCATGCTTCATCAGCTAATTAACTGTTTAACTTGTTAGCTGGTGAGCTAGTTCCTTGGTTAGTTAACTGCATAGTAGCTGGTCGGGTTCACGCCGGTGTAAATGAGTTGCTCTTCTTGGATCCGGCGGTAGAAAAGGAGAAGGTGCACGACGAGGAGGATGAGGAGGTGTGATCAAGCATGTGGAGGAGGCTATTCGAAGTGGTACCTACCTCAGTATTGCGCTTCTGGTCTTTCTCGAATGTCTCTTACCTGGTCAATGCACGTAGATCGATCCGGATATCCGTTGAGCCTTCGCGAAACGTTGACGACAGCTCGTTCACAGCTCGCTACTTCATCTTCAGGAGTAAATAGGTTTTAGGATGTAAAATTGAACCGCGAAGAATGTTACCGTAAATCATGTAATCCTAATATGTAATTCAGGCTTTTTGGCTTAATTTAAACTAAGCGTCGATCGTATCTGTCTTATGATCCTTTATTGACGCGTACATCGACTAGAAAAGCTCATGGCGGTGCAGCGTCGCGAATAGTCGTTAAGTGCAAATCGACCTTGACACATAACTCGCTCCGATACATTTATACTGCGGCCTTGTTAGGACTCGAGCGAGTAAAATATGTTTGTCTGTCAGGATTTCGTTGCATTTATTAAACTGAGTTCGATGCGCCTGTTCTTCTAGAATTTGTCCAATTAATGCGTTTGGATTTCTCAATGTTATTCGTTGCACTCGTTCGCACGCTCTTGTTCTACGGCCTGACATACGAAAATATGCAATTACGTAGCTGTGACATCAATATGTAAATCAGAGAATATTTTACTCACTCGAACATCGGACACATGACTGTAATCATTATCGTTGTCGCCATCCCTATGTTGAAGACGCTAAAAGAAAGTGACTAAATTTGATCAATCAACAGGAATCATAATGACTCTTGCACAGTAAACATATTTCTAGGTGATATGTATTGACAGGAGGTAGATAAATAATATGACTTAGCATAAGTCATTGCGAT
Organism: Cephus cinctus; assembly: GCF_000341935.2. NCBI lineage: Eukaryota > Metazoa > Arthropoda > Insecta > Hymenoptera > Cephidae > Cephus > Cephus cinctus. Next base: position 111,403 of record NW_014334027.1, on the reverse strand, counting down.
GCATGTTTACAATTGTATGCGAATTCTTACAAGTCACACTTAATAACTGATATTACGTTTTTTCATATTTTTACTCCTACTGTGGACGTCATTGACGGAATTCATTAGATTATAAGATTTAACAAGTCTTGTGTAGTCTGCGCTATTGACACTAAACCTACCGACAATTTTTTATAAACGTATTTTTTACTTTAAAACGGCCAAATGACCGCTCAATGGTACGTTTAGTGTTAACATATTATTTGAAAGTCTTAAACAGATATGTAAAGTCATGAATAATCAAACGTTGTAATCCCGCGAGAGACAAATAGTTGCTTGTCACGTATCTTGGAACATTGTTTTTTTTTTTTTTTTTGAAGTCTGACGAAATTTCTTTAAATGTCAGTGGACTCAATTTTGTTTAGCGACTGTTACGGTGCTAACGACGTAATTAAATTAATCGAACGATGCGTAATTCATTGTAATTTACTTATTTGATTTCTTTTCATTTTTCAGTACCTGATGAGCGGATGGGCGAGGGGCTACAGTTTCCGGTGTCAGCCAGTCGATTACTCTAACAACCCTATGGCTCTGAGAATGGCTAACACATGTTGGTGGTATTATTTCAGCAAATTTACCGAATTCTTCGACACGGTGAGAAAACATTTTGTGCAAACTAAAAGTTTTTTTCGTTTTAACATTTAGCGTCCGAGGTGTACACGAGAGGCTATGAAATTTCGAATGTTCTTAAAGACGATCACGTGATCTCCTCTCTCTACTCGGCCTGACGACCCCGATTAATCATCGGTCAATCATGTTGCACGAAGAACTTTGTAAACGGGAGTAATAGACACCAGACGCATATCTTATAATGGGAAACGAGTTTCTTGTATTTTTCCTTGATTCGATACCGCACGATGGTTTTCATTTACGCATTACACCTCGCGGAAACAACTGCCAAGGATACGCGTCTACGTTTACATTGACGCTCGCGTAATATTGAAATAGCATACCGACCATCGTCGCAAAGGACAAAAGAGCCAATGAAAGTTGAAGATGCGCTAAATTGCTATGGAATAATCATAGACACCTGTATGTAGGACGGATGAACTTTTGACCCGGAAATTACGGCGACGCGACAAACGGCTTCACGGGCTCTTCTGTGCTCTGGTCAAAGCTACGTAGTTGGTAACCAGCTAATAATCTAGCTTCAGCCAAGTGCTCTCAAGGTTTTGCTTCTTGACCCATAATTGACTCTTGTACCGATTACGTACTTTGATCGTGAAGCGGTGCTAGGGTATGAAATAGAGAAAGAGGTGTAACAGACAACATTGATGTAGTGTTCTTTTAATTAGCAATTATGTAGCAATGATTGATTGTTTAATTAGCGGGGGGGGGAAAAAAAAGGAGACAAAATTTAATGGCACCTTAATTACCTATATTTAAATTTCAGCTCTTCTTCATTCTGAGAAAGAAGAACCAGCACGTGTCGACCCTCCATGTAATTCATCACGGTGTAATGCCGTTCTCCGTGTGGATGGGTATGAAGTTTGCACCGGGTGGGCACAGCACCTTCTTCGCCTTGCTGAACACCTTCGTGCACATCATCATGTACTTTTATTATATGGTAGCAGCGATGGGACCAGAATACCAGAAGTACATCTGGTGGAAGAAGTACTTGACCACATTGCAAATGGTGAGGAATCCGAAGTGATTTTTAAAATATATATTTCTCTTTGGTTACTTATATTCAATAATGACGACTAATCTTGGTTATTTTAGGTGCAATTCGTTCTCATCATGACCCACCAGTTCCAGTTGCTCTTCACTGAATGTGATTATCCACGTAGCTTCATGATCTGGATCGGTCTTCACGGTGTTCTCTTCCTCGGCTTGTTCTCCGACTTCTACAAGACGAAATACAGTTCAAAGTCTGGCAGGGGTTCGAGGAAACATGGCGGCAAAGATGAGGAGGATACCGGTAACACAGGTGCCTGCATGCCCGTCCTCGAGGAGCCAAGGCAGAACGGAGTGTCTTCCTACGCGACGATCTACAACAAGGAGTACAACAGCTGTTACAGCAATGGAACGAACAACGGTTACGTGGCGAATAACAATACGGAGAAGAAGCTTGCCTAAGGCCCGCTCTCTTTTTGCCGACGAGGCGATCTCTTATTGTCGCGTCTCAGTGCCGCCGCCACCCCCTCCCCCCCCCCC
>NW_014334027.1:0-108953 GCF_000341935.2 Cephus cinctus | reverse complement strand
AACGTCTGCGCCAACAATCGCGCAAACGTCGACACAAATCCACTTCATTTCGCATCACCGATTTGCGTTCACCGCTTGCGTCTGACTTGTTCCTGGCGTCGTGGCGCCTACGAAGAAGACGTTAAGCATCCAGACGCTACTTCGTCCTCTCTGCTCGTGATCACCGGCTCGATCCGAAGGATCTACCGGACCGACGTATGGACGATCGTCTTCAGATTTTCACCGGGACCGCCCTTGGCTATCTTCGATGGACGTCTTCAAGAGGACTTGATAGGATTCTGTGTGAACATCCGATAACACGTACATTCGCACATACCACAAAGAGACCCTGACTCCTTCCGAGCATCTCGGCCGATGGCACGTGGTGCACAGACGTACTCCCGACGCCGAGTTACGTCGTGACTCCTGGCTTCTGACTCTCGGCTCGCGGTTCTTGACGTGGTCTTTGGCTTCTGACGCTTTGTCAACGACGTCGTGGACTTTACTAGAGTCGAATCCTCCCATTGCCCCGATTGTGTTCAAAGCTTTGGTGTTCGTTATAGAGATAAGGGTCGTTTTCTGTCAGGGTGGATGGCTCAGTGGGTGGTGCGATCGCAAAGATCCATATTGAAACCTTGTGTTTTCGTTACGTCATTTTACTTTTTAATGTATCTTTTCTTTTTTTAATTATTTTAATCCTTTTAACTTCAAAGCCGATTCGAAGATATCAAGAGAATTATCAGTCTCGTCTGATTCTTCTCGTTAGCCTTCATATCGCTTAAACGTCATTGTTAGCATCGTTAATCATCATTGTAATTCGATCATATACAAAAATCATGCGAATCTTATACCATATTTGCATAGCACGTCCGCGCACGAACAAATAGACGCACTTACCTGGAGGATGGCGATTAATTCTTACTCGCCATTCTCCTCTTCACTTCCTTTTGGAAGGATTCCCCTTTTTGTTTCTCTCAAACAGTTTATGTCACAAGGCCAAATGGAATTAGTTGTTATTGAAACGCGCCTTATTCACTTGGAGCCTTTTTTCCTCTTTTTTTTTTTCTTTTCTACCAAGACCAATGTCAAAAGTTTGTCTGGGTCTGAAGTTCACGATGGAAATTCATTGTAACGCGTCGATCTTTACCAACGCGAACGGGAGGACCTTTTTCTATAAATCTTTTGTACGATAAAGCGAGAAAATAACCGAGTCCTTTTGCTCGGGGGTTTTCGTCTACTCTATTGGATTCTATGTGGCTCGACCCGGAGCCGACAGATAAACGCAACTTGTAATCTCGTAGGACTTTTTTAACGGAATTTTCGAGCGACTGAACAAAACACGAATCAATCATCCGCGCGATAACTTCATTGTTAAATACGAATCCGTTTGTGGAATGTCTGATCGGACAGCCATTAGGAAGGGAGCGGGTCGAGATTCGAAAGGAAAGAAAAACCATTAGATAAATTTTGGGTAACCGTGAATCGTTGGTAGACGCGCATGGGCACAGGCAATGGATAAAGTCTAAGAAAGTTGCTGTTATTAAAACAAAATGGATTCCTTGCCACTGTCTCATGTTTCATTACCAGCGAATCCGGTGACTCAGCACGAGATTAATTACTTAACCTTAAACTCGTGTACAAAGTATAAAGCCCAATCGAACCACCCCCTCGAGTTTAGTTAATTAAGGCTTTTGTTATTAATTTTCTACTAGGTAGGAATGTATGTAATGAAATTGTTGTTTTCATCGAACACTGAGCAAACTTCTTTATTATCATTATATATATATTTTTTAACGTCTCTCTCCTCGCGAGGAGAGTTAAGTCAAGTGAGGTGAATCGGAATCGAAATGAAAAATGGTACCGAGAGAAGTCATTCTTCGTATGTCATACTTAACACGATATATTCTTTAATCATTCTCTAAGCTCGTTCATACTCTTGTTCATCATTCATTATCTGTTATCGCTAATTATCAACGTCACGCTCATTCTCTCTCGGTTATATTTTCTCGTTAGTTATTCGTTCACGTCCTTTGAATGCTAATTTTTTCTTGATTCGCTAAAAAAAAGTGTTCGATGGACGCTGGTGAAAATGGTGATGGTAGTTACGGTGGTAGCTGCTAAATAGTCAAAGTGTGTGATGGTGGTGATGATAATGGCTATGCCGATTCACGTATCAGCCGATGGGACGGTTATTTTTTATAATTAACAACGACAACCAATTTGTTTCTCATAGTATGATTTCATCTGGTTATTTATTAATCGAATATCTTAATCAGCGTGGTGGATATAAAACATTTATTTTTATTTCATTCTTTTTCTTTTCTATCTGTATGCACATTCATAAAGACGACGCTGTTGTTGACGTAGGCACATTCCGTTATGGGACCAACGATAGTCCTGCTTTGTATCACGTTAGTCAATTGAAATTATGCATTGTTTCCATGGAAGTGATCGATTCGTGTCCATTGACACTGATTGACAATAAAAGTAGAATGAGTCGTGAGATAAGATTCCTAAATTGATCGATTAAATCTGAAAATTAATGGGAATCATATACAGGCTTCTAGAAGGAAAATAATTTCTGAATCACTGACTCGCGAGGAACCCATGAACTGTGCTAATTGAATTTTTGGGATTAACATCTGATAATTAATAATTCAATATAGCCGACCCATCTAGCCACCCAGCAGCCACCCACTTCATTCCCTCTTAGATAGTCGATGCCTCTTTGTATATAATGATTATGATGAATAATTATTGCTATTATATTAGAAGAACAGCGAGACAAACAAAGGACAAGATTTTGAGTGAAATTGAAGAAGCGACTTATGAAGTTGAAGGAGAATTTAAAAAAAAAAGTGAAAACACGCATCGTCATGTACCTAATGTTAAACTCTGTAATAATTATTAATTCTCATTATATTTTTGTACATAATTGGGGAGAATTACACCGAAAAAAAAAAGAAATAAAAAAATCTGTGAGAACATTTCTTTGTCGCAATATCATTTTTCTACGTTCTGGTTTTTTTTCTTTTTTCCTATTCTTCCTTATCGTGATGTAATTTCTGAATTTCTCAAGTCTTCACTAAGAGTCGTGTTTTAAAATTTTTTAATTTTCATATAAACATATATTCTGTTACAATAGCACACGTAACTCATATCCATTACCCCGAGTATCGATTCTCAATTTCTGTTGATCATCACCAAGCATGGGTCTCTGACGTAATGTCCAAAGGTCCAAACGCCTCGTTGCAATCATTTTCTACAAAATAACACTTCTTGAAATCCTGTTAACCAATTGCGCATAAAACATAAATTCGCATTACGCATTATCGCCATATACGAACTGTTATGCGTCATCACTTTGAATTTTACTCGCAAAATATATTTCAAGTGGTAAACAATTCAGTCGAGTAGCAATGACGATATCTTACGAAGGTAAAAAAGAGATTTTGTTTATCGACTAATGAATAATCGAATTGACTTCATCTTTCTGGTAACAGTTTACAGCGTTTTCAATTAGTCGAAATTTCTCGCACTGGGTGTCAGACTTAAAACTGTTACGCGCAAACGCTGCACCAGAAGTGTCAATAGGATGTACTCAGTAGGTAAGTCCGATCGTAGTCTGGTGCAATTTAATGCACATATAAAATTTGAATTAAACATAATTTTCACGAATTATTTTCATAATTAAACATAAATTTCACGAAAATTTTCAATGATTGCCAATCGAACACAGGGAAGATATTGTACCTTATACCCAGTGCTGCAATAAATCAGGCAATTAAAAACGCTATTATATTTTTGCTGGTCATCACAAATAAATAAACATTACAGAAATCACAATTGGTGACTATCGGCCATCGCGATTGTGTGATTATTGAATTATAAAATTCTAGGAAATAATTCGTGATAATACTATCAATCATCATCATCGCATAGATCATACGAGAATTTTGTCTGCAATGTTGTATCTTGAGTACGCTAGAGTACCATGCCCATTATAGGTTACGTACGTAGCAGATATACATAGCTACGTGGTCATACGGAGACAGGTGGGGCCAAAGGTCCAAAATACAGATTACTGACGAACGAACCATCATTCGAGTGCTTTGCAGAAGTGTACTTCAAGAAAAAAAAGCAGATATCACTACCGTTTTATCAGAGGATCTAAAACGTATAGAAAAATACATATCGCCATGTTTGTCGTTAAAATAAAATATTTAAAGTCACATTCAAACAGAAAAAGAAAAATCGAAGAGGTGACAAATTTTGAAAGTAACATAATAAACATCTCCCTCATGAAATAGAATATTGTGTGACAAAGGATGAAACATGACGTTTTCAGACTATAGGGTGAAATTGGCTGCCCCATCCATAAACGAGGCCTGACGTCACCCGAAGTCTGAAATCGTGTATAATTCCGTGTCAGACACTATAATTTTCATAATTATCTGCATCGTAACCAAGTTTCAGTGTCAGAAGCCAGTCAACAAGTCAGCTTAATGCTAATGGTGCGGGGAACTATTGGCTTATGCGTAAATTGTGACGATTCCATGGTCAGAACTGTCACTCATGAAAATCCAATAAGTGAACTGAAGTAATTAGCAAAAAAATAATGAGAAAGTAATAAGGCTGAAATAAACATTGAATTTAACCAATTTAACTTACAGCACAGGGGCGAGAGGGACTTACAGCACACCTAAGGTAGAAACACAATTGTTTTGGCCCGCTAATTTGAATAATTGATAATTCATTAATTATGGCCCAGATAAAACGTATATTCTAAAATTATTTTACAAGTACTGTTTAAGAAAGCTGATTCGATCGTATCAGACGTTTTGATGATGAGTTTTCGGGCGATCCATTTTATCATGGCGTATCGATGTAATAGATTGATAAAATATAATCGACGACGTAAACCCAAGTAAAAACCAGATTATCGTGATTATATAAATATAACTAATATCAGATATATCCAAACTGTATTAATTTTGACAGTACCGCCTTCATAGACATACACTCGATTGGAAAAGTCTCCTGACTGTCGTCCAAATATTTATCTTCGTCGCCTTTAGAATAGTCCGATGAATTGTCTATAAAAAATGAACCTCAATCGCTCGAGGCGAATACATCATAAATTGTTTTCGAAGTAGTGCAAGTGTGTTATCTAATCATGAATCTAAAAAGTCCAGACGGATAATTCACTGAACAGTTATGATACGTACGCTATTCAGTATTATATGATTTCGTATTAAATCATTTAACCAAACTCTCAAGACAAAGTCTTTCCACTTAATACTTCACAGACTTCGGCTCACGTATAAAATATCTCCATTATTTACAAGTCTTATTAAACCTGCGCATCTCTTTGGCTCGCATTGAGAGTTTATATTAAAGTGACACACGTTTTAAGGTGTAATCCCTCGTCGAACGGACTAGTCGTACAAAAGAGAGCCAGAGAGAGAGCCAGAACCCTCATTGGTCGGAATCGGTCATCATGTGACCATTCTGACGAATAACTTTTTCGTTGTGACCAAATCTGACCAATGAGAAGTCTGGCTTTCCAAATAATCCGTCGTATACTACTAGTCTATTTAACGTGAAAAGGTGCATATCTTTAGTGCTGACTTTTAGACTCGAGTCAAGTACTCAAGTGAAATATGAGTGAACAATTATAAAAAAATTGCAACAAGAAAAAATTATGTAGTACCAAAAATGTATTGGAAGTCGACTACCGTCAAAGGTATGTGAGCTAAAAATTTGTCAAAGTGAACCAGACGCCGGATACTGCGTTAAAAAAGTGAATAAAAATCAACCAGACAGAAGAGGTTAAATGACGTAAGAAGACCAAAGTGACGATTGAAGATCGCAGAACGAAGAGAAGTTTTCCGTACGTTCAACAACTCAGGTACGTCTGTTTACTCTTGACACGACTAACTCCCTGCTGTCTGTGTTTACTTACCTTCGTCTCGTCACGGCGAACGATAACTAGCGTTCTCATACCCAGTCAAGCGATCTTCCCACAATCAGTGTCAATCGAGCAGGATGAAGTAGACACTTTGAATAACAATTAAACAGCCACTAGAAATTTGTCGTTCGACAATTAAAAATTTTTGTTTCTATTTCCAATATCCTTAGACACATATCCTCTTAAAATCTCTAATCGTATATTTCTCGAGACAATTTTAACTTCTGGTATGAATTAAAAGAATATATATAAATTTCCAAAACAAACGTCACGACCGTTCATCCCATTTTCCATAACCTCAAAAAATATACCACTGCCTGAAGCACAGAATTTCCAAACGGTTGATTCAAATTGTTCCCGCCCTCGAAACTGTATGGGGACAAAACCGAGCACATGACGCATCGGATTACGCAACTCTGTCGTAACTATCTGGGTTGCGTTTCCAGTGCTGTGCGCGACGTGCGACGCGCGCGCGTTCACAGTTGAGCCGTGCAGGGAAATAGAATAGCATAGATACCCGTCTATCTAGAGGCGTCTACGACAAGAGACAGGGTAAGAGAGTGACGGGGTAGGAGGAAGATTTAAGGTAGAGAATGAGGACAAGGGGGTGATAAGAGAGTTAGTGTGGGATGATTTCAAGAGGCGACAGAGGCAAAGACAGAAAGTAAAGACTGACGAAGTAGAATAGGGTGGCAGAACGGCGAGCGGAGTCACGCGATACTCTGCGTCGAGTAGAACAAAGTCCCGGTCGTGCAATGTACTACGAACCACGTGCCTTGATGATACGGAACCGGCATCAAAGAGCATACGTAAGATCAGTGCCAAGTAAGAACACGTATACCGACATCCGTAGCTTCGCCCGTTCCTAGATATTTTTAACTCGAACACAGGTATGCTACCTGCCGGAAAACGTGAACCGGCGTGCGAAATTACGATAGCTACGGTTTAAGATATATATATATATATATATATACACCAGGTTATTCAGCCCAAATGTAAAACCTCAATATGGGTTTATCATAGGACTCAAATGGGCGCGCCAACTTCAGATGGTACGTTTCTACTGAATAACCCTGTATATATATATATATATAGTGTATACGCATGCTGTGCAAGTTGTATATTGGTTGAGTTGATTGGAGAGCCGAATGCATATGAGGCAGGTAAAGAAACACGTGACATGGATTAGTGTATTTGTTTGATGTTAAAGGATACAGTGAGTACAGTGTATGTAAACTTGTGAACCTTTTAAGTTTCCCTATTTTTGTTATTTTTCTCTCTATCTTTCTACCAGTGAACTTGTCGTCGGCTAGTGACATTAACGAGCATTGTTTTACATGCTGACTTTCCCGGGCAGGAGCAACAGGTGAATCCTTGGTTTTACGGGTAAGTCTTCTAAATCTGCTGATCGAATACGAACTTGTGTGTATATATGTTTAAATATTGTATATTGAGTGTATATATTAATCTACAAACCTATGAACGCCCAGGCTCGCTTTGTATGTATCACCACGTGACATTATTGGTCATTGATTATTTTTAATTTTACAGATGTCTTCTTTGTTATATTATTTTATTTGCTTCATACACATATATCGTTTATCCTTTTATAGGTATGTATTTGCATGTGTTTGCTTTGTCTGTCCAGCTGTTTCTAAATTTTATTCTGGCCGATTTGCATGCTCCCCTCGTTGGTCTAATCGTACCGGTTGCGCTTATACCGTCTTCCCTGGCTGCAGACTTCTGTTTAATGTCGTTGACGCGTACGCTTTGCCGGTTGCCATTCAACAGGGGCAACTGTACTACGTGCATTTGTTTTCCGTGCTCACTGTAATCTAAGCACGTTCATAACTTTAATATCAATTTTCATCAAATGTTTAACAAAAGTTATTAAGTGTAGTGTGTCAAAGATGTGTGAATTTTTGATTTTGAATCTCGTTCCTTAATTTATATCACATTGTTCGTATGTACTACATCATTGGCGGTATTTGTTTAGTTTTTTTTTTTTTTAATAGAATCAAATACTTCGGTCTATGTATAATGCATATTTTCGTAATTTCCAGTGTTCTTTATATTACCATAATATTACGTGACGTCCGTACCGACTGACTTTGAGGTATCATTTTGCGTACTGCTTCCGTGACGTAAAATCTTGAGTTAACCGCTTTTTTTTCAGTGGAAAGTAGAATAATTATGATTGGAATAACGTGCGTGATCCATAGGTACACAAGAGTGACGTATCGTCGCGAAAGCATCTGTTCGGCATTAAGCAGGAAACGGCAAACGTCCGCACTCGTGCATTAATTAATGTACAGCAGAATTGATGCTCGGAGAGTGCAAAAATGTTAACGATATTTACGTATGCAAAAATGCAAAAAAATATTACACTCGAACTTTACTCGAAAGCGACAAAATTTCATCGTTTACATAAATACGAATAAATTTGTTTACATTAGATAAATAGCTGGTCGATTCACTACATATATATTTTAAATGAAGTCATTATCAAAATCATGAAACCGAATAAACATGACAAGCAGAATGTCATTAACCCTCGAGCGCACTTATATTTCTTACAGTACAATGGCCAAAAAAATAGTACAGTCGACTCCTCCCTGTAAACGCACTTCGTATAGTCTGATTTCCACTCAGCTCTCTTTCTAAACCGTCGCATCAAGAGGAAAAGGTTTGTCCCACTCTTCTACGACTTTCAGCACACGCGGTAAAACACGACATGCGTGAACTCAGCTCGTGCTGATTAACCTAGTAGCGCCGATCGACCGTCACGCCACTGTGATATCGACGGAGTGGCGGATCTCCGTACTATCGCCCTCTCTCTCTCGATGGCTATCGCCTCTGGAAGCCCCAGGTGCACGATTATACAGAGAGTCGACTGCATTTCTGATTCGAATAGATCATCAAGTGTCACGTTGTCACACGAATATATTTCGCAGGTCAAAAGTGCGGTCGACGACTTACCTTCATGATATATAACTTAATGATGGCGATGTAATAATTTCTTTCGATTCAAACCTCGTCAGACACTCGCGCTAGCAACGCGCATGCGCATTGACGCTAATTTCATACGGCGACCCGTAGATATAAACCTAGACCGCCTAAGAATTACGCGTGGAGTTTTTAATGAAATAATTCGGTCAGTTCGACAAAGCAAAGCCTGGGCTCGATGCCATGTATCGGTCTCTTATTTTTCTCGAAAAATCTCGGGTCTTCTGACGTCTACGCGTGCGTATTTATAAGTTTGAATGCGGTTAGAGGATACAGAGAATACAATATGGCGCAGGAAGAAGTGTAGATACGTTGTTTGAAGACGATCGGCACTGTTTCAAAGTTAGATATTAGTTGCTTCTTTTTCTCTCTCTCTCTCTCTTTCTCTCTGTCTCTCTTTCTCTCTGTCTCTCTCCTTGGCAGTGTGTATACGAGGTGCTTCTGTATGCTGATCAGGTATAGCTGCAAACATTTCTCCATAGTGAGACCTTCATCGTTTATGGGCTCGCGCATCTTCAAGCTCGAGCGACTCTCGAGTTTTGTTTGTTGCGCGAGTCGCGTGCTCCGGGACGTCTTTCCGAGCATAGAAACGAGCCTAAAGATCAGAGAATACGATCAACGAGTAAGCCGACGACGATTAACCTAAGTTATTCGGATATATCTCTTTTTATTTCAATTGTGGATTTATAAGCCATGAATATTAAGGAAGTCGTCTTAACGAGATACATAAATCCATGGGACTCCTCGCACCTTGGACTTGTCCATTCTCGAACGTCCTCGAAATTTAAGTATTGCTCGGTTACTCGGTCTGCGATGAAATCTTAGGAGGAAAATTCCAAATGTACAGAAGAACGCAAAAACATCGAAGTATATATTTGTTGTCGCAAAACCATTGAATATCTCGAAATCGACATTATTTCGAAGGTCTTAATTATTTATTCCTATAATTTTGATAACAAACCCATAATCGTAATAAAATTCAAATCAAGTGTATCCCATGTACAAGGTTCAATACCGGTTTTTATATGTAAAATAATAACATTCTTTCGCTATTTTGAAATTCCATCGATTGGAATGTTTCATTGATATCAGAATTGCCATGAAAATTTGATTCCGACAGGAACGCTCCAAAATTCCTATTCGCAAAACTCCGTGGTATTTATATATATATATACATACATATATATGCAGACGTCAACCTTTCTTGTGCGAGTTCAATTTTGCGCAAGAACTTATATTACCGAGCAGCAAACGTTGAAATAATTTACGCAATAGTCACTACGTCGCGTCCTTGCCACTTTCAGTCGCATTAAAGACAAGGGAAAAGATGCCGACGTCGACGTCCCGTATACCTATATCGTGGCTTAGTAAAAGCAAATCCAGTCTGCCGTCTGGAAAGAAATGTACGATTCATCAGCAATAGCTTCATGTCGTTAAATTGAGGTCACATCTACGAAAGGAACTTTATGAGCTCAGGCCAGAAACGTCGAAACGGTCTCTGGCGTTTTCACCTAAAAGACAATTTTAGGATAACGATGATCAAAGCAATAGTGACAAGGGCGTTGGTAACGAGAACGCCCGATAACAGAATTTAAGGTTAATTAGTAAGGAACGCCTAAAGGCGCCAACTCATAAACACTATTCGTCAACGGATTCCGTTCTGTCTTAGAAGCTAAAGATTTCAAAATTGAGAATTGACCATCGAGGAGAATCGACGACTGTAGGTGAACGCTCTTTAAATATTTTCATCACGTCGGCTTCCATTACTTCCGCTGTGAATTCTTCAAAAGTCCAGAGAACTACGACCAGCAGCCTGTCCATACTAGACAGTACTAAAAGGTATGCACCGATAGTCAACAATTCATATTAGCAAGATAAATATTTACAGTAATGAGTGATCGAGGCGCCGTGATGCCACCTATATCGACAATATGACGTGCATTGGGTAATTCGAAATGCCCGAAGAATTGAGAAATCAAAACAATCGGATAAAGAGCCATTCGAGGAACCTTTTGCAATCTTATTAGTTTTCTGGCATTCTTCAAACGTATCGGGACAAACATAACATAATCCCGATCGACGCTTTTCTCCATTTCTCATACTGGAATAGAAAGAAAATAAATAACCCTCTGGCTATCAATGCTATCGTACGGTTGGATTTTGGTAATCCATAATTGGGCCTCCTCAAGGGATTTTGTTTCTTTGAAAATTTACAAAAAAGTTTCCTACGCCTCTTCCTTTGCCCTCTTTAGAAAAACAAAATATAGTAATTAATCTACGGTGAAAGTGTATATTTATATATGTGTGTGTGTATTTTTAGTCCGACTGTTTCATGAATAAAATATTTCATAAAGTTCATATCATATAATATACATAAAATAGTCGGTATGTTACATCAGTATTCGATTTCATTACTTAACCACGAAATTTGACTTGTCGCGTCCTAACTATATTATATTATGCAAAATATTATATATATATATATATATATATATACGCTATCCATATAAAGGTTCGTACACACGATGAAGATTATAAAACAATAATGGCGCGCTAGATGGCGCATAGTTAGCACAATAATAAACGAGCGTCGTAACTATATTATATTATGCAAAATATTATATAATATACATAAAATAGTCGGTATGTTACATCAGTATTCGATTTCATTACTTAACCACGAAATTTGACTTGTCGCGTCCTAACTATATTATATTATGCAAAATATTATATATATATATATATATATATATACGCTATCCATATAAAGGTTCGTACACACGATGAAGATTATAAAACAATAATGGCGCGCTAGATGGCGCATAGTTAGCACAATAATAAACGAGCGTCGTTCCATCTATGCGTAACGCACGACAGAAGCCAGCGTTACGTCGCGTTGTGCAATTTGCCGATACGTTTTGAATGTGCTCGCCGTATATGTCGGTACAAAGTGGGTGATCCAGTAGGCCAAGGCCACTGGCGATCATCCTCGACCATTTCAAGAAAGCTCGACGCACGTTTTCCTTCGTTATTTGTAACATTCGTATGAGCAGAAGTTTCAGTGAACAATGAAACGTCAGGGAGTCCAGAATTCTTCGGACACGAAAAACAGCCGTTTGGCAGTCACGTACCTTTGCTCTTACCATTCAAGGTAGATATAGACCCCAGGCATAAAAGTCTAATAATAAAACAGCAGTATATATTATGTTAATACGTCGTACTATAATAGGAAAATGGTAAGTCAGACTACCCTATAAATAACGTTTGTAGAATATCCATAACTGATATCAGGAGGGAAAGTACGGCCGTAGAAATGAAATAATTGATAGAACTATAGATAATAGAAAATGACTTCCGTGTATTCTCGAAATAAGAACCGTCGCTAAAGGTTAGTTATTATCGAATTGCTCAACCGTTGATAATATCATATCGGATTGCTCAAAGTGGAAATTTAAGAACGCTTAAAGGCCGATTCACACGTATCAGTATTGTATCCGTACCGAACACTAATCTATACAATTATTTCACGGATCGAAGTAGGACTGTTCCCGCATTTCAGTTTTCGTCTCAGTGCCCTAACGTTCGTGTAACATTATGCGTGTCCGGCATTAAATCTGCGATATTTAGTAATTTTTTAATATTTAAATTAATATTTTTACCAACGAAATTGTACTGAACTGTAATGACATTGTAGCGTCCTAATGGTGTTGATACTGAATAGTGTAGTGATGTGTGAATATTATTTGAGTTGTATGACTTGAGCTTAATACGACATAAAAATTACGAAAGATGACAGTGCAACAATGAGATTTGGTTTTTTGATCGAATTAAAATGAACATGATAATATAGCGAATGTTTCGCTAATCAGAATTTCTAATGAAGAACGCGTAACGCTCGTGAATCCATTTGACGTCCGCATTAAAAACTGGAATTCTACCGGGATAGGTTGTTTTCATGTAGCTATACGAGTCGTTGACTCACGTGATGGAATTGCCACGAGTTGAACAGATAATAGGTCGTCGATTAGTGACTGAGCGCATATTAAGAATTGAATAAATAATTTGAAAAAAAAAGAATCTCAATCTTCCGGTTAAAATAATGAGTTTTTTCGGCAGCAAATACAGACTTGGAACCTAAAAATATATATGTACGTCGCTTGCACTACTACGTCAATCGTACGCGAACTATGATCGTCCCGACGTAAAAAGAACCGATGGACATTTTTATTGACATTTTAATGACTGCTATTAGACGTTATCATCGCACACGTTGTGTTATTAATTGGAATCTGACATATTAGCCCGTCGAAATGCCGTCGCTACGTGGGAAAAATAACGTTCATTCAAAACGTAGTTAGGATGTTTGATCTTACCATTGAATGGTTCGTACGATTACGATAATTTAAACTCGATCTTAACCTGTAACGATACGAGTCAAGGGAAGTCAAGGTGGGTCGAAGAAACTTCGAAGTAACTTAAAAGATTCATAAAGCGAGTAGACAGGGATGTATAAAGTATACGAGTGCGGAATTTTCCGTAAATGCGAATCAACTTGGCAACACTAGCCTCGGGCGATTCTAACCTTACTTCCGCATAATCGTTTTACACGTCCTATGATTCTTAAATGCTATTCACCATGTAAATTTAAATTCTATGCATGCATTTAGACGCGCGGAAAACCCTTGACCGTGCATCATTCGATTAAATGGTGTTAGTAAGTCAAGATATCTATACTGTATATTAAGAAGAAGAACTGTAAAACGTCATCTGACAACCACACGCAGGGACATACAGTCTAGCGAATGATCGAGAATTATTTATATATACATATGTAAATAACAGAGGTTCCGCTGGAGCGTTGGATGGAATCACAAATGTCTGGAAGACTCGTGCAAGAACACGTTCGTCCGCGTCTGCTCAGCGTCATCGACTGTCTATCATTTTTGCGCGGCACTGTAAACATAACAAAAATTTTATAAAAATTTCCTGAAAATCATCATACTTACTAGAAGAAACGCTTCTCCTGGATTATCAAAGGTTGAAGTCGAATTTACTTTTACCTGTCATTTAATTTTATTAACGTGACCGAGGAAGGTCACGATTTACTAAACTCTTTAAGGAAAGCTAAAAGCTCGCGCTGCAGAAACAAAAGTAAGGTGTACAGACCTTTTCACAAGGATGAACGTCAGACTTGACCTTGGATATAAAAATTGCAACATCATTGACTCTAGGTTGAATGTCGCACATCGCGTGCACCGTAAATACAGCGTGGACATTGAATCAATCGGAATTTCAAGATGGTCCGACCCCGCGATAATGTCTTAGGACTTTTGTTTGTCAAGTTAGTGACATTTTTGTGAATATATTAAGGAGGTTAATAAAATGGTGGAAGAGCGTCATGATCGCTTGCATCAATTTTTCATAAGGAAGGGAATAATGTTTAAAATGTATTAACGTGTAACACGGAAATGCAACATAGCAAGCGTCAAAAGGACAAGTGATGACACTTTACGAAAATTTATAATTCATTATCAGTGGCGTTGTATTTTGATTGTCTGAAGAGGGCACGAACTACTTAGCTTTTTAATTCAGCTGTGTCACTGGGTCTCATGAATATATGTAAAAATAACTGATAAAAAAAGCGATAAGAATTCATCGCGAAATTTGCTATCGTCATCACTGTCAATTTTCCAAAATAAAAATTCACTATAAAAGAGACATTTTTGGTATGTATTCATTTAAAAAATTATGTCCCATCTCTCTTCAGTGGTATTTTTTTTTATCGGTACGAGATGTAAAAAAACAATTTTAACACTTTTTTTTATATAATATTATTTAGAAATAATTTAACATCTGTACCTGATCCTTACATGCGCGTTAGTCAGTCACGCTGTGATTGCTGCTGTGAACATCCTATAAATTAATAAAACGTCACTGTAATTCATTTTATTTTTGCCCACTTAAATATGAAGTGCGTAACTAATTAATTATTCTTACTAAAAAATTTTGTTTTCCATTCTTATATTTACACTCAAACACGTATGTAGCTTAATACCGTTAGATATAATTTTGAAGGTGGCTACAATTAAAAAGAAATTCCCGACTCCAGGAGTTATTTTAAATGCATTACTGAATTATGAAGGAAAAAATATCTATAATACAGATCAAGGGTAATTACGTATCCAACAACTTCAACGGCTTCAATATCGAAGCACAATAACAATCGTCACGTAATATTTCTTTTTTCCTCTTCACAACCCGCCAATCATTTCATGTCTCAATCAAATAGCGATCGAATCAGCTGACTGGCCACCGGATCATTTCTTTCGACCATTGGTAATGTATACATTGCGATTTCTTGTCCTTCGTCCAGGATGGAATAATACAGAAATAGAACTAGAACCTGCTCGATTTCACGATTGTTCGAGATACGTGTAACACCGACCAATAGTCAACCGACGCAATGACGATGCAGGTCTTAAGAGGTTAAATTAAAAATGAAGACAGAGCATAGACAGCCGGTTCTAATGTGTGCACGTGGGGCTGGTGACGCGCGAACAGGAAAAAGAGTTTGAAGGGCCATCGTGACGTCATCGATGGACACTTGTATCGCCGGTAGCTGAGAACGGTAGGAAGGTGGAGCGGACAGGAGGCACAGGTGAATAGTGAATTGTGAATCGTGAATCGAGAATGAAGCCGCCGTGGAAGGACAGTCGAGAAGTGCAGCAGTAGAGGTGGTATCAACATGGCGGCCCGGTTAAAAGCAATGCTCCAGCCTAGCGTCCGGCAGTCAGCACGCCAAAGAAACAACGGAACACGTCGCTAATTTTCCTTAAGGCCAGTCGTTCCTTTTGGCTCGTACACTCAAATCGTACGACAGCTCATTCGCGTACCCTACCTCGTCAACGTCGCTACCTCGATAGTTAACGCTAGTTAAGCCAATTATACCAGTTCGCTCGTTTCTTTTGTTATTGATTAATACTTTCAAATCACATCGTTCGTAATTGGTATTTTTTTATTTTTTAAGACTGTTAAAGAAGGAATTTTTTATTTTGAAATTAAACGCGACGGTTTTACGTAAAAATCGATAATCGATCGATTGACGATTCGTAGAATCGAGGGATCGATTAGACGATTGTTCCTCAGTGCGGGAAGGGCGCTGGATTTGAGAGTGTTTGTGCGGTATTTGAAGTCAGTGACTCTATTGGGTAAGTAAATACGTCGCGTCAAGATTTAATTACTTTTTAATAAAAGTTAGACATTAATTTTATCAATTTTTCGTACTCTACTTTTGATTCCTTAAATACAAGAACTGCTTGGGCACAGTAGGAAAAATGATCGTTCAATTCGGAAAAATGACATTCGACAGGTCCAGCAGCAATTGCGCTGCGCGATCGGGTTCGATTGGTCGAGTTTCACAACTATTGTAACGTTTAAGACGGTTCGACGGATCAAATGCGTTTGCTTCCTTATTGCCGCTTGCATATAGCTATTGTTGTTCTTCGTAACCACCGAAAATATATTCAGCTATTCAAAGACACGATTCACATATAGACAACGGACGATCAAATTATACGAAAATATAATTAGATGCAAGCTGTCAGACAAACAAGTTAATAAAACCAAGAACCTCCTTGTAAGTAAAACATTTTCTAATCGCCATACAACGTACGACGCTATTGCTTTGTAATTGTTATGCAACGAAACCATCAATGGGTCGTCATACTGACTGCCAATTGGGCGTACTCCGTGTTATTTCGAAAAGTCTCGCTTAAACCACGTGAATAAGACGAAATCGTTATTGCGAATATTGGCGTATACGATTCGCGTAAATATTTACGGGGATTGAAAATACAAAAAATAGCCAAAAGAAAAATAAGAAAAATCGTGCGTTAAAAAAAAAAAGGGAGTCGGAGGGGGATGGTTTAAGTAATTTCTCGAAAATCTATTTAATATTTCATAGAAATTACGCGAGAGTCGTTTAACCTATGACGTAAGTAATTTCCACCATTAATTACCCATTATGTATTAATACAAATATTTGTTTTGCAACATTGCAAATTTGAAGACCGTCGATAGGTAGCGCCGCGGGGCCACTAGTAAACAGGGCTAAAAGTCTTATGGGATTTTGTGTCTGGCGGCTATTGGGGCCCAGTGGGTACATGAGGTAGTTCGAACCGGTATGGAAATTGTGCAGGGGGTTGTCATGTAGTATTCTTTGAGATACATGACACACGGGGTCTTAAACCCTCCTTATCGATATCTTCTTGGTGCCAGTAGCGAGAAGCACGTGGGAGGTCGTATCCGTGTAAACTTGGCAAGTTCCTATGTCATTCCATCACGTACGGATTAGCGTGAGGAGGAAAAATTGACCTCAGACAAGAGGACACAAGGATCGTTAAGATCGAAGGTCCTACGAGTCATGAGATATGAGCCATTTATTGTCTATAAGTATATATAAGAATCCGCTTAGAATGACAGTCGCGTGTAAAAAACAATCGTCAGTCAAAATGACAACATAAAAGGGGGCGTTTCGTAGCTGATCCATTGGTCGATTATAAATTATAATTTGCAATATCGGGAATGAGGGTATCAAGGGGATCGTCTTTGGTATCATGAGCCATTGATTCCTCAAGGTTTTTACGAGGTTTAAAATTCATACCGGTATACATGGCGGGTTTAGTATTTTTTTTCCTTCCTGTTATGAAGTCTCGAGGACAACCGCAACGACGAGTTCGAGTCAAATTTCCAAATGGCGAAGTCGCAGTTTTATCGAGACATCGTCGGGGGACGTAAAAAACAAAGAAAATAATTACAAGCATCTCTTTGTGTATGAATAGAATTTTATTTCACAAGACACTAGACTCTTTTTTACTCCATAGTTTTATTTGCCTGTTTTTCATATTCCAAACCTTCCGTTTTGTAGCGCATTCCGTGGCTGTACAACAATGTCGAAATATTAAGTGTGGTGTCGCCCCTCGTCGAAAAAGGCCTCACGGTTTTGTCTTGTGCTGGCATCGCCTTTAAGAAAGGACTTTAATATGCCTCTTATATAAGAGGATTCCCGGCTACCTCCCTCTCGCTCGCTCCTCTACCTGGCACAGGTTTGCCGCCATTAATGCGTTACAGCAGCACCACGAGTTGCAACTTCATGCAGCTATGCACTTTCCCTGACGGCTTGCACGCCTGTACGAACGTTCGCTCTTTCGTTCGTTTACTTCTTCTATCTTGAGTACATACGTACCAGCCTTCAACTATTCTACTGGGATAGGTTCGACAGCTCATTAGGCACCTGTTTTAGTATCAAGATCAGTATCCTTGCTGAAATTTGCTTGTATTAATTTTCTTGCAATCATAATGATAAAGTGACACTCGTATTCGATAATCGAATTTATGTACGAAACACGTAAATCATACGTATGTAACTCGACAGTAGGTTAACCTAGTCAAGACAGGGAAATTACGTCGTAAGTCATAAGAATGTACTTGGGGACATAACCTCAAACTTATTACACGGATATTTTAATGCTAACCTTCGGTTGATCCTCGTGCGTTAAGTTTGCTTATACAAAGTACGTTAAGTTATGGTTTAACGCGCGGTTTGCCACACCTGGACAGGTTTTCATTACCTTTTGTAACTTGTCAGTGATCGTGGGATTTCGCTGCTGGAACTTGTACCGCATATTGGTATTTACTTTGTGAACACTGTATTCAGATACAATTAGTACAATCTGATTCAGGAAGACTTATGAAACGCATAATGTGCATGAGCGGAGAACTATTTATGCGAATAACGTCATAAGGTACATAAACAACGTGAAGTGAGGATAGTACAGAAATTTCGTTAAGGCTTACAGGCACGGAAAACCAGTATACAATACCGCGTCGTTGGAACGTCTGTATCACGTTGTGGTGGTGGGTGGTTAATCATAGATCGGCTTTCGTAAAATAAGTTTTGGTGTGCCCAGTATTTTAAGTGCTTAAATTCAGTATTAAGTAAATGTTTTTATGAAAATTATACTAATTTTTTTTTTGTTTTTAAATCACAGCTTCCTTATCGCTAGACGTATAGGCTGTCGTTTCGGGCACGTTTGGCGTGCCAATGTCGTAGGTGGGTGTACAACGAACTCACTTGCATTTTCGTGAACACATAAATGACTAATTCCTTCGAAGTTGTTCGTTATAATAAATAATACATTCTTCAATGGGATATGAATTTTCATGAAAACCAGTATTTAGCAAGCATTGCAAAAGTATACTGAAATGATTTTTCTTCCTTTTAACCTGGCTGCTCCTGAGCATTCTACGTATAGGATGTCTGCCGAGCAGGTCGCCAAACGTGCCAATGCTCTGGGCGTGTTTACGACGGGCTCTGTTACACTTTCGTTAAATAATAAATTCTGATTTTCTTCACGGTCACATTGCTCATCACGAGTTCCTTCACCTCTCTCGAATTCTCTGACGTTGATTCAACCTAAATTTTTATCTCGTATCGAAGTTTTTTCGAATTTTTCTATGTACCGGAAACCCGACCTCGATACGATCTCACGACAAGTTACCTTTTTTATTCCGCGCACAAGTACAGATCGGCTAAGATCGGCTGGACTCGGTTTACGCTCGAGCAACAAGCTAGTACAGTGACTGCAAGTAAACTAGGTTGACGTATCGCAGTGCACGGCGGGATGGATCCTTGCGTGAAAATTCCTCAATGAATCGTTTGACATTTTTTTTGTTTCTGCTTTTTTTTACAACATCCTCAATATGCCCATTTGACGAATATTTGCGCAAGCTTGCCCATGTGCGGCCCATTTTCTGTAGCGTTAATATATACAGTTTTCGCAATTCGAGTATTTGCTTGCTCGGCGCGTTTTCGACGGTTAGCCGTTCGTTATTTTGCAACGTGCGCGACACCCGACGATGGGCCATCCCCTCTCGCGTTTTTCTCTCTTTTTTTTTATCCTCACTTCCTTCGCTCAAGCGCGCGCTCATTCGAAAGCTTTACTTCGCAGTTTCCGCGAAAGAACGCACGTGTTGCATAAGAAAGAAAGAAAATTAAACAATGTGAAACATGCACGGGTAACAAAGGGGAGAAATTTAAAAGGGCAAAATAGACCACACAGCCAATTAGTCACCTTGCGCAATCGTCAATTAGTCTGATTCGCTACGGTAATTAAACGATCGTGTAAATTCACGATGGAAGCCACTCGGTCGAAACATTACAGCGCTTCGATTTTATACCTCCGAGGCATCTTAATCTACCTAATTCGCAAATTTTTCATTTCGAGAAAAATCGATTTTCGTCAATGGAAAAATTATTCGTACATTTTTCATCCTTCATTGAGCTATCCGTCTTGGGAAATTCTCGACCAACACGATACTCCCAGATAAACGGCTTCTAGATCGTG
The DNA here is from genome assembly GCF_000341935.2 of Cephus cinctus. Classification (NCBI taxonomy): domain Eukaryota; kingdom Metazoa; phylum Arthropoda; class Insecta; order Hymenoptera; family Cephidae; genus Cephus; species Cephus cinctus. The sequence goes on along the minus strand of NW_014334027.1, from coordinate 88,592 downwards.
TATCACATTCCCTTTCTCTACGTGACCCTATTATCGTGCGAGTGATTACTGTTACATAGCGAAAGTCCCGTGCAGTCTACCAATCCTGAATTGGATGATCGATAGGCACAGTATCGCTATAGATATCAGAATGGTATAGACTAATAATAATAACAACGTAACAGAAACGAATGATGAGTCCTATTCGGTAATACCCTCAATGTGTCAGTAGGTCGAGTAAGCTGAATTAGTAACGAATGCAATTACGCGAAATCAATTCTCAATCGCGTCCGATCGTATTACACAATTGAGTATCGAGCAGGACAGGTAATCGCGTTGATAGGTATTGACAAATAGGCCTCATACCGAATAGACGCATTAGACGGTACCCGCTGGCGAACATTTAAGAAGACAGAAGATACAGAAAAGTCTATATTGCTTACAGTCACGCATTTGCTGTATTTAATTTTTATTTACCCCATTACCTTCTGTAATAAAATTTTTATTACTTATAATAATCTTGCGCGATACGAAATGCGCCCCCAGTTAGGCTTCTCAAGGAGTACCGAAGAGAGTCCGCCGACCGTGACGTTGGACGCCGCGCCAGTGATGATGACACCTATTGAATTGTAGTCGATTGGCCTTGATGAAGACTCGGCTGCACATTGAAAGCGAAATTTACAGTATTACCAAAGCGACCAATGGCTTTTATTCTTGTCTATATACTGAACGACGCCCCTCATTTCATATACTCGTAGTCGCCCGAGGAAGCTCGTAGTAATTCGTAGTAGCTTCGTGCTTCAATTACTTTAGGAATGATCCGAGAAGTCAGCGCCGGAGCAGCGATGCTCGATGCGTCAAGTGTGGGAGTGATAATCGTGACTGATAGAAGAATGAATGCGAGACCGTATTTCAAGCCGATATATATAGAATGAGAAAAAGAGAAGAAGCATAGACGTTAAGTAATACGCCCTCGATCACGTATGGGGACGTTCAAGACGCTGAGCATCCAAGTGCTAACTTCACTATTGTTAACGCAAGGACGTCACACATTTCCAGTAGCGTACTTTAAAGCTTGATACACACGTTACAAGTAACTTATTATCATAAGGGTAAACATACCAAGACCGTGCATGCAAACTTGAAAATCAAAACAAATGAATTATTCCTTTGTTGCAGATACGTAGGGTCGAGTTTTCAAGAAGCGACGCGGCAACTCGCCAACCAGGATTTTCCTCGTTAGAACCTTGAGGGGACGCCCTAAGCAATATGTCAATCATAATGCAGTACGTGGACCGGTTCCACGAGATGTTGGACAAACATGCAGGTAAGTTCGACGTGCGTCACTCGGGAATAATTCCCAATAAAATCAGGCCCAAACGCGAACGAAAAATTAAAATAATAATCAGTAGATTCAGACTATATAGACCGTGTTAGCAATGACTACGTACTTTGGTGAGGCCTCTCGATATCCGAAGGCTAATTTTTCAAGTCTACTGCAAACGTATTACTTGAAAATTGTAAATAACTTCACGAACGCACGAGACTTATTTTCCATGTTAATTTCTTAGGTACTGGACAATAACAATAACCGGATATGGTCGTTAATAAATGCTCATATGAGATTCGATGAAATTATTCTTTTGTCGCACTTTGTACGTCTCTTTCGTTTTTATGCTTCTTCATTCACCTTCTATAACGTTTTCTCGTAAACAGTGGGAAAAGGTAGGGAGGCAATCGGAGTGAGGGAGACAAGAAAATTATTTTCTTACGACTAAAGCAAATAATATGCACGTCATCAATCTTTATTAATCTATTTTGTATGCCAATCGTTACTTCATTGCATTGATGTTTAATTTTTTTATATGAGCGATTCAATCAGACTTCAGCCATCCGTATTTTATTTGCTGTGCTACGTGTATATACGGATAAATTTTCTTTTTATAATTTTTTTTTATCGTAGATACTAAAAGAGTACAAAAGTTTCATTTTTTATAATTTTTTGATACGATGCACCGTCTCCGGGATAACTGTGTACAAAATAAAAACAACCGAATTCACGTAGCACAGCAAATAAAATACGGGTGGTTGAAGTCTGGTGGAATCACTCGTATGCATATTAAATGTATCGAGAACTGGCAAAAAACAACGGTGACTTCGTGCGTAGATGCTAATCGAGGTGAAAAATGAATTCCAGATCGTTCTGTTTATATCAATATTCAATGCTCAATATTCAATGTATCCTGATTAAAACATGCGCTTTGCGTTACGAGACACTTTAACCTTCTTCGTTGCATGTCGCTAAAAGCTTCGTTACACTAATTAGTAAGCAATAATACAACATAGTTATTTTTATGTTAATCTCAAATATATACATATAGAGTACCTCCATTCTTCATCTTCATGTAAATAGTCATATTTATTTTGAGAATCTATTGGCTAACCTTACCTGACTTAACTTAACCTAACCTCATTAGCGTTATTAGATTATACGAATTCTTTGATATTTTTTACAATTTTTTTTACTCGCACGTGGTATCCGCGTCCGAGTAATTTAATGACGCTACTCGATGATGTCAATTTTAATAGATGTGTGGTGCCTCATGGTTAGCACTTACCACGCGTTAAGTGTATACGAGATGATCTTGAAAGGTGGTAGTTCCCCGGTAGTTTCCAGATTTAAAAAGTACACGTAATGACTTGTAGGCGGATGTTGCCGATAGTAATGATTATAATATGCAAAGGGGAGCCACTGTTGGAAGCTTAAGTTCCTATTGTAAGTCTTCAATGTCAAATAGACTTCAAGTTTGAGAGTCACGTCAATGATCGTTTTAACTCGTGTCTCATAAGTATATCTATGTATACCAGAACGTACATATACTCAGGCCTGGGTTAATGCCTATCCTGTTCAATGTTCTTTCGTTAGAAGGAAGTTTAGCAACTGCTAAATAAAACGATTAGCGTTTCAAATTCTAATAGCAAATCCATAACGTTAATCGGGAATCTTTCTATAGATTAGCTGTCGTCATAGAAAATTCCCTAGAATGACTTGTTATGTCCCGTAACTTTTTTTTTTTCATTAATGACTGATCATAGTTCATTTCTTGCATATTGACATTTCGTCTGCGGAACAAGTCATCAGGAATTAACATTTTTTAACATAACCTTCTGGATAATTCCAGACATCATCGCGGACATTTCCGAATGAATATATTTAACGGTACGTGACTATTAACGTTATACCAGACAGGCATAGGAAAATTTTCAGTATTCATATATAATGATTAATCAATTAAAATGTCATCTCAATAATATCCATAAAAGATTTGGCGTTCTAACAATTGTTTAAAACATTGACACCTTGATACTCCTTGGTTTATACAGTAAAAATCCCATTACTGACGTAGGTCTTTAGACTGTTTTGATGATTCAATTAATTTTCATGATCACTCGCAAAATGCTGAAATGACAAATTTCGTTACCTAATAATTCCCGCCACTGCGTTTCGCAGAGTGCATCCAATGTCAATTATTAGCGTCTGCTCTGTTGGCTGATGTTTCTAATGACATTCAAGTCAAGTGACAAATGACTCGTGTGTTTCCAAGTCAAAGGAACAAATGACATCGAATCGCATGTGTTCTTATATTCAAAACATTATATTATCCATACGCCATTATCTCCTCACGCGAGCTTCATTCAAATGCTGAAATCACTATAACATCTTTCGGCTTGTTTCGCTTAATGACCACTAAATATTCATCGTCATCGTCACGAATCCTCTTAACGGTATATTTTTCGTACTTCCAGACTCGCGGACGACAAACTGGTTCTTGATGAGTTCACCATTTCCCACACTTTTTATCTGCCTGGGATATGTCTATCTCGTGAAGGTCCTGGGTCCTAAAATCATGGAGAATCGCAAGCCTTTTCAGCTTAAGAATGTCCTCATAGCGTACAATCTGTTTCAAGTCATATTCTCGGCATGGCTCTTCTACGAGGTGAGTTTTATCAGTGATGCATATCAGACTGTTGATCGGATAAATGCATATTAATCTAATATATATATATATATATATATATACCCACGTATTAACATAGCATGTCATTTAATTATAATCAAGGACCAACCTATACCGCAATCTATGACGATCCTCCATGTAGACCTGGTACCATTGTCACTTCTTAGTCGAGATTAAATTATTAATCATTAATTGTTATTGCTGATCCGTGTCACTTTACCACGTGATAACTTTGGTCCAGGATCGATTGACGATCGTTGAACGAGCAGCGATCCCAGGGAGTTATTAATGAGAATGACAATTATCCAACTGCAATCTGAAACAAACGGGTCTCGATGATATCCAACGTAAAGAATAATAATGGTTCATTAATTATTATAATCAGTACCTCGTTGATAACTCTTATCGGTGATGCTGCAAGTAATCAAGAGCGGGTAACATGTCTTTTGGGAATACAGTGCCTGATGGGCGGATGGTGGGGCCACTATAGCTTTCGCTGTCAACCCGTGGACTATTCGAACAGCCCGACGGCGGTCAGGGTAAGTAATATGATTTGAGTTTCCACAGGACTTTTGACAGTGAGAGAAAGATAGAGAGGTGGAGACGTCGACGTAAGGGAGACAGCGAGATCACGTGACGAACCATCGAACTGAGATCACAACCGATCATCATCCGGAGCTTGTATATTGGATCGTTGGATTAAGTAGTCGTAGACTATGCTTGATGTAGTACGCTTTTTTCTTTACTAACACACTTTCCAGAGTACGCGACTTGAGGTCGCAGTTGCGCATGCGTAGTGCTGAAGATCGTAGCTGATTGGTCAGGGCCTTGCGACAGTGTAGCTGGCAATGGGATTGGCAGTTTGAAATTATTATGGTTATATATTTGTGTCGATATAATAATGCCATCTGTTGTCGTATGAACGCTTTTTATTGGAAAGAAAAAGAGACGTTTGCCCTTACTACATTTTTATGCTTACAGTGAGTAGTAAGATCGAAAGTTTTCAACAAAAATTTATGCGACGTACCTTCCAGGCTTTGTCATATGTAGTTGCAGAAACCGTCCGAACCGTTCGGCAGTAGCCAACCTGATAAATTTTAATTTCTCGATCACTAAATTTTCATGTTTTTTTTTCGTATTTCGATTATATTACAAATAATTCTCTACCTTGTCTCTTCAACAAGAATCAAAATGAGTTCGCGACGGCCTGAATGTAATAACTTTTTTTTTTCGTGATCAAAAATCCTATCCATTTGCAATTAATTGTCTGATCGAATATTATCGTTCACTTTTATACTCGATAGGTCAAAGCCGAATGTTGCGTCGAGTGAGTCCTTTCGGCAGACTGTATTACCTTTTCACGTCATAGGACCTAACCTCACTTCGATACTCGACACGTAGAAACGATCGAAGTTACAAAAGTGGTTGCAGACAAATGACATAATTAAAAAAATGATATAAGGAAGGTAGTCGCTCGTTATTAATGATAAAAGTCATGTGGGAGCGAACGGTTATTGGTTACGGTTATTTTTCATTAACTGAGGATGGCCTCTGGGCGGATGTGGTTGCAGATAGGAATGTCCGGATGGCTGACGGGGGACTATTCTCTAAGGTGTCAGCCGGTAGACTACAGCGATCGACCCCAAGTATTAAGGGTGCGTTTTCTATTAACAAAGGAAATAACACACTCCTAATTTTCTCAATCTCTCCGTAGTAGCAGCGGTAGCACTCTCACTCACGTAGATGCGAATTTAATTGTCCAAAAAAAATTGCCTTGGTCGTCGTGACTGCAGATGACAATTTCTTGTGTGACTTTTAAATCGCATATATATACCACAATAAGCCTGTCCACTCCGTAAACTCTCGTAGTACACATAACACGTGAGGCTAATGCAAAAGTAGTTAAACACTTGGATAATGCAATTAACAGCACATAATATATAACATGAGCACATATACATGTCATTAACAATTTTTTTTTTTTTTTTTTTTTTTTTTTTTTTTTTTTTTTTTTTTTTTTTTTTTTTTTTTTTTTTTTTTTTTTTTTTTTCCGTAATCAACCAATAAAGACTGCACAGTTACTCGTTTACTTCTCATGTCATCACGTAATCCATTGTTCTTATACGTTTATCTGATACATGCTAATATGCCAGACACCGTAAGACCCATACAAACAAACAGACATTTTACTGCCAATGGTACTCTTACTATTGTTTGAAAAAAAAAAAAAACGGCTAAACGTGTAACGCTAATGAATCCTTCTATCGAATGCAGATGGTTTATGCCAGCTGGTGGTATTACTTCTCCAAGTTCACGGAATTCATGGACACGGTAAGTTGATCGTGATTGAATCGGAAACACGATGATTATTCAGAAGCGAGGCGATTTTTGCTGCGTGTCGGAAATATGATTTAATAATGTGAAAATTTTTGTATTTCAGATTTTCTTTGTGCTGAGAAAGAAAAATGATCACGTGTCCACTCTCCATGTAATCCATCATGGTTGTATGCCCATGTCCGTCTGGTTCGGCGTCAAGTTCACACCCGGTATGTATATGTATAATAATACCACCCTAAATATAGTGTCTCGTAGCTCTTAGAGTTCTCTGAGTGTTTCGCGATATAATGGCATTGCGTGGGCTATTCGCTTGTAATAGAGAAAGCGAAAGGATTGTCGTCTAGTCGTTGGAATTTTGTACAACCTCGAGAAAATACGGAGGCTACTCCACTCAAGCTGTTGATTAAAATGTAAATGGTTTGTCGATAAAGTTTATTTTAAAAAATAATGACATTTGTTTGCAGGTGGTCATTCGACGTTCTTTGGGCTCCTGAACACCTTCGTCCACATTGTCATGTACTCTTACTACCTCTTGGCTGCCTTTGGTCCAAAAATGCAGCCTTACCTCTGGTGGAAGAAATACCTCACTGCCTTCCAGATGCTTCAGTTCATCGCCATTATGATTCACGCCTTCCAGCTTCTCTTCATAGACTGCAACTATCCCAAGGCATTTGTCTGGTGGATCGGCATGCATGCCGTAATGTTCTTCTTCCTCTTCAATGAGTTTTACCAGCAGAGCTACGCACAGAAGAACCTGAGGAGGGCGAAGGCTGCAGCCGCAAAGGCGTTGGCGAACGGAAGTGCTGGCACAGGATTGTCAAACGGCGTGGCCAACGGTACGACTGCTTCCAGCAAGAGCGCCGTCAACTCCTCTAGCGGCAACGAGACGAACCTCACCAACGGATCGACTAGCAGAAGAAGGGACCCTGCCGATTATTATATTAAGGGCGAGAGCCTAGCCGCGTCTGAATTAAATTTACGTAAACCCTTCGTCTCGAGCGAGTGAGTAAGGATTAATTAAAGAAAAAAGAATTGCGTGAGCTTCGTTTAACATCGCTGAAGAGACTCGAGAGAAACGGACGAGTGTACGCATGCGCACACGCTGCGACCACTCGGATCAAGTACGCAACCATTACAACGCACGTATACCGGGTACAATAATAATATTCCACGTATTTTAACGTATTGAATTGTATTATAAAATGGCGGGTGGTCCTGTGTAACACGTGCAGATCTGTAAACATAATATAACCGGCTCTTGTGTCAGAAAGTGCATGCGTGGTTTCTCCCTGGGACGGGACTCATCGTTCTTGTTATAAAGTTTTAAACTAAAAAATTGGTCCAAGAGTACAAAAATTCCGCAAATACGTACGCCCGCGTTTAACTGGGTCTGTGATATTGTAATTACATTTAATCATCGAAATCCATTTACCACGTCGATGATTTACTATAACCACGCGGATCCCAATCTTCTGGGGGAAGTGGACGGAAAAACGGACTAATTGTAAGATCTCGAGGATCATGGATCTGTCGCAGGACTACATACGCTTTCAACGGAATGGCTGTTTTAAGTCCTTCTGTGAATTTTATACGATCATTAAACGTCCTGGATGCAGTCAAGCCAAAAAGTAAAATCGACGGCCACCCTAATATTTCTCACCGAGCCAGAACAAGAATCTGTATTCTCAATGCTGACAATGTCACGGCCGATTCTTGTACCTCGAAAAAGAACAGACACATCTCGATGGGCCAACGGTGATAAAAATCAAAAGTGATTCAAATGCCATTGCCGAAAATTATACTTGTTAATCCTTTTGAGTCATAACCAATCAAACGTTTCGAAATCGTCCTCTCGGGGTGATGAAGTAATTAAGTCTTCCTTATCCACGTACATACAGAATACAGATCAGCTTCACAGGCAAATATTACATGCATAATAAAAATTATTGTTCATGTATAATAGAGCGATTCACACGAGCATAATTCAATCCGACAGCGCGAGTCAGGAGTGATGACTGTTTTTAAATGATCATCGGTATTGCATTATTATACACACATACACTATATATATATATATATTTCAGAGACACAAAATCATCACTCTTATTGCGAAATAACGCGCCTTTGGTCATTCTGTATATAGGTAGGCTAGTTTTATACCATTGTATTTCAAAATAATGGCCATTATGCTCTCAGCCTCGCCCGCCTCCTTAACAATTCTTAAAAACATTAAACCCTTTTCTTTAAACAGAAGGAAAAGTAGTGCTGTCACATCGAATACTTGGAAGAATGAAAAGTCCTTACCATAATTCATGCTCATAATATTAATTAATATATATTTATGAATATATATATATATATAAAATAAATTGTTATTTTTGCGGCTTTGTACATAACGTTAATATAAAGAATTTTTCAAAAGCGCGGGGTATCCCAAAAGTTAACGTACTCGCTCTGTCAACCATTTTATATATAGCATCGGTACAAAGGGCAGGCGTTGGTTGTTGCTTTTGTTGCTAACTTTTGGCGCACTTCGCGCAGATTGAAGATAGACCATAACGATACGCAGTCTTATTGGAATTGTAATAGGTGTGTTTTTTTTTGTAATTACAATAGGCGCACTTATAGCCAATCGTATTAATAGATGAGAATGGAGACGAATATGTGGAGGGTCTATATCGCGGCGAATCTTACGGTTGTTTTGTTGCAAGTAGTTTCGCCGCGAATGCAAGAAAACTGCCAGTTATCAAAAGTCAAATAATCTTTTACACAATATAAAAAAAAAGTATTGGATTCTTAATCGATAATCAAAGTATCTTTTGAAAGCTTTGTTTTCTTTTCAATGCTATTGGTACTGTATAGACAGATGAAACGTATATAGCTAAATGCATATATATTTTTAGAATGGACCTTTATCGCACAACGAAATTAGATATGTCGAATAAAATCAATCAAATATTGTACACAGAAATTATGTATATTACAAAAAATAAATCGTTCATTATTATTATCGTTGCGGTTATTATTTTATATATGAGCATATCATTGATCCTTTTAACGTCATTGGACCGATATTAGTCATAATGTCTTACGCGCGGTGTCCATATGCAAACGTATCGTTAAAAGTCTTGTCAATAATAGGACAGGAGCTGATTAGATTGTTACGTACAAAATTCAACAAGGGAAGATACTGCCGTCGTCACACGGCCATTTTTGTCAGGATGACATCCAGTGACGTCAAGCCTATAATAACACTGTGTAATACGCGACCAAAATTGTAATGATGTACATTGATTTTTATTCCAGAAATGTCACTGGAAATGTCTGTTACTGAGCCATTGATCTTAGTCAAACAAAGAGGAGCGTTAAAGAATTAATTATTAAGAGATTTCTGTTACACTTAGATGACTCACAGTGATGGTTGCCTGACGATTTCTTCATTTCATGAGGTCACTGTGCAAATTAAACAAAAATATACGCGACGGTTAATAATAATTATATCATTTTAACTGACGCAGAAATTAAGATGTCTAATAACGAGGGCATAATCATTAAATGTGTCTTTTATACATGTAATCCTCGTTTAGGTTTAGGTTAGTTTATGTTAGTTTGTGCTCGTTTGAGAATCACTGTTACAAAAGTCTTCTGCTCCGCGTGAACATCTTAACTGTCAAGAACGTTCGAATATTGTGATTAGACATGAGAGATTATGCGTTTTTATATTAACAATTGAGAATGTAGTTATTGTGTCTTATTCTCCTAAAATTTATTGAGAATACTTTGATTTAGGGAATATTTTATTTTATATGAGTAGCAGGTGTTGAGTTTAGTTAAAGTTTGAAATTTGACTAGCGTGGTACACGCCTTACAGCAGCACGGCCACAGCCACAGGCTGACGTCGTTTGCTGATCGCTCTATGCGAACGGCTACATGTCAAATTTCAATTCAAGTGCCGTGCAGTAAGCAAGTATTTTCGGTTATCTAGACTTCAGTTTGACGGACTCACAATGTTGGCGTTAATCAATCGGATCCTTGACTGGTTCAAGTCTTTATTCTGGAAGGAAGAAATGGAACTCACGCTGGTTGGACTACAGTACAGTGGGAAGACTACCTTCGTTAATGTCATAGCGGTAAGACGTTGCTTTTACGGACATTATGCTGAAATTGTGAATACACGGATTTTATTAATTTAACAATTTTTTATATTAGTGCATTTGTAGCTTTCTTGCGCCGTTACAAACCTTTTTAAAGAATCAGCCAACCTTATTGGTTAGATCTCATACTCTGTTCTTCTTAAGTTCTTAATACTTTTGACAACCAATCTGTTATTAATACGTTGTCGTTTACTTGGATGGTAATATTTATCTATGCCTATTCTTATTTACAGTCTGGTCAGTTCAGCCAGGACATGATACCCACTGTGGGTTTTAACATGCGTAAAATAACCAAGGGTAATGTCACTATTAAAGTTTGGGATATCGGAGGCCAACCAAGGTTTAGATCAATGTGGGAACGGTACTGTAGAGGAGTTAATGCCATTGTCTATATGGTGGATGCTGCCGATTCTGAGAAAATTGAAGCTAGCCGTAATGAGCTTCACAGTCTTTTGGACAAACCTCAGTTAACTGGCATTCCTGTATTGGTGCTTGGTAATAAAAGGGATTTGCCACATGCATTAGATGAAAATGGGCTTATAGAAAGAATGTGAGTAGCAAAGTCAGCAGTATTAGTCATTGGACAGTGTGTTTATTTATAACACTACATAACGTTTATTCCCTTCTAGGAACTTGTCTGCTATCCAGGATCGCGAGATATGCTGTTACAGCATTTCATGCAAAGAAAAAGACAATATCGATATAACATTACAATGGCTTATAGCACACTCTAAAAGTGGTGTTCGCTAATGTGCAACTAAACATGCCGTTTACAATATAGGAGCCCAAGACACCAATGAACGGAATTGGGATCAAATGTTAATTGGGAGGGATGAAGCGTTCGGTAGATTGTTTTGAAATCAAGTCATTATCGTAGCATATTTCTTAACTGTAAGCTTCAGCCAATTGAAGTTCGATGATTTGAAGAATGGCAAATTAAAGGTATGCTTATGCAAGAACGCTCGGTGAATTATAGTCATCTACGAAAAATCTTAAGGGCGTATAGCTTTAAGAGAAATTTTTATATTTTCGTTTTGAAAACCGTCTAGATTTATCTGCTTTTACTTTAAATTTATTTAACGTAATAAAACTTAGGAGATATGATAAATTTAATGGTATTTGATACGATATGATGCGGTATGGCAACCGGCGCAAAGGCAAAGTTCTCAAAGTTATGAAAATTCACAATTAGATACTATGATCAATCAAGTCTTATATGTACACCCCAACGTATTTTAGTCAGTGCGTAAATAATTTAGAATGACTAACAACCTTCAACATATTTATTATGATTCGTAAAATATCGTATGACCGTTGTGTTATGTATATATAAAGGAATAAAATCTGTACTCCATTTTTAAATGGAAGCTTGACTACTAATGTATTCTTGAAATATGTGTTCTTAGAGTAAATTTTATTTATATTATCTGTATTCCCTCTTTCTAACTAGTTTCCTTTTCCAAAAAAACCATGTCAGGTTTTATCGAAGTTTCGATTGTAGCATTGTTATCGCTTTTCCGAAGTGCTCTAGCTGTCGGTGCAGTCATCCTTCCTTTCTTTCCTTATGGCTGACTCCTCCAATGAGGAGATGTGCCAGGCGGTGCAGTCATCGACGTCTCGTTCAGGTGGCGCGTCGACGCGCCAAAACACAGCTCCAGATTATCACGCGTAGTATTACTATATATGCACGACCAATCAAAAACGTGGAACTGCTTCGAGGGCCCTCCGCTAAGGTGGCGCGCCGAAACCAGAGAAAAATTGAGACCACCAAAAACAGGCTCATTGGCAATCTCCCTACTCATCTCTGCGTATAGTATGAACTATGCATAGACATAGGAAAAATGGTCGGCTGAAAGAAAAAGATAGCAACCAGAGATGAGTAAGGCGATGTTCAACGTTACAACAGAGATGAGTAGGGAGATTTCCAATGAGCTGATTTTTATATTCCAAGTTTTATTTCGGTGTCAACGCGCTATCTGGACGGAGGAGCCTCGAACCAGTCGCACTTTTGTGATTGGTTGAACGTATTCTTATTTTCGAAATTTATTCATGATATAAAATTGAGGCTAAATCAAAGACTCGAAAAATATACGGAGTAGAAAAAAATTGAATTGAAATTGTAAACTGTCGAAAATAAATTATGCTCAAATTGAAATAATTATAAATTAAGTGTTTGAAATATTGAAATAAATAATCAAATCAATAGAATTAGATAATGACACAAAAATCTGAAATCAGCTGATAAGGCGGAAGGGCAACCCCCGACACCATGGTCTATACGTGTAGCTACTCTACAGGGTGAGTACCTTTATATAACTACTCGAATGAATATGCTCGACTCGATCAAGAAAATAGAAAAAGTAAGACAAGCACAATGGAAAAGAATGAAAGATAAAGAAATAAGGAAGTTAAGGAGAAATAAATATAGAAATAGAAGAAGGTTTGAAATAGATAAGAGGGGTGATTCCAAGAGACCAGTATGGGTGTTTTCCATTTACATGACTTTTATGTCGACTTGTGTCAACTCGTGTCGACTCATGTCGACTCTCGAAAACGAATAAATGGAACACAGATACTCTCGTAAACTCACCACTCTAGCAGAGTCTTCCCGAGTTGACTTGTGTTGCCGACACACGGCGACACAAATCAAATGGAAAGCACTTTTGGCGACACAAGTCGACTTGTGTCAACTTGTGCCAGTAAATGGAAAGCACCCTATACATATAGGAGACCGGCTCGAGGAAGAATGAGCGCTCCAAGTTCTGGCGATAATTTGAGCGCTTTCTGATGGCGGAATTACAAAAGGAGAGCAATTGGCCGCCATCTCATTCACTCTTTATTTATTTGAACTATCCATTTTTCAAAGGACTTAAAGTAGGGATTGCGCAGTTATGTTATGCCCGTCTCGTGAGGTATACCGCCATCTAGTGTTGAACTTCCAATCTTGATTATATAGGACAAGTTACTGACACACGTCCCCTATTGAGAATACAGCCATAAAGAAAAGGAAGAAAGGAAACTCCAGTGACGCGACATACATGGATTGACGTCGTGATTCTTGAGGTTGGTTTTTGCTGTGTAAAGTAAAATTTGATAATTTCTGTTAGTTGAGCGAAACGGCTTATACGATTTTTGAAAATGTCAGCAACGGGAAACGACGATCCATATGCTCACGCAGCGAAGAGCTCGTTAAAATTAAAAGGCGATCAGTCTGTCAGTAAAAAGTGAGTAGTGTTGTTATTTTAGGTTGTAAACAAGATTTAGTAAAATTATCTACTGTTTATATTTTTGTTATATAGCATGGACATGTAATAATTTTATTGTTGTAAATTGATTATTTTAGAAGGAAGCATAAAAAGGAGAAAGAAAAAAAGTTGGTGGAGGTCTCGAAGATCATTGAAGAAGACAAAACTAAAACGGTGGAAATTAAAAGGACGAAGGCTGAACTTGCCTTTCAACAGATGCAAGAAAAAATGGTAAGTTTGATCTATACTAATTCATAATGTAATAATTGATAAAACGATATTGCATACTGAACGAAACAATTGTTTACAGCAAACGGAAAGAATTAAACAGAAGGCTTCAATGACGCACAAGCAGCGTGTTGAAGTGTTCAATAGACATCTTGACAGTCTAACAGAGCACTTTGACATTCCTAAAGTCAGTTGGACGAAATAAGGTTATTCATAATTTATCAGATTCAAATTTTTTTTATTGAAGTAATTTATAAAAAAAATTATGAACACGATATCTCCACTCAAGGTAGAGGAGTACCAGTCATAAAAATAATAAACAGGTTAGCATCATTTCAATGATAAAGTAACTGCCGTTTATAAATGTATCAAATAATTCATAATCTATAATGTATATAAATTCATATAATAAAATAAAGGATGCTTAGTGTTTAACATTGCACTATATTATAATCATTAGTAATGGATTTTGCTGAGATCCTAAAAATGTAGATCATTTAGAACAAGAGATTCTATCATTGGTCCTTATTGGGATACTAAGAAATAATGTATTATGTAAATATCTATAAAATTGTAGCATGTATGTATGTGATTTGGTTTAGAATAATTCATATGACAATGAGATATACATCATAACTGGAATGTTAGCTGCGTTAAAATATTTACTAAAAAATTACACTATTCGCGAAAAGGCACTTACGAAATGACAAATGTCATTCCATTCCCTGAATTATGTTTGAAATTAAAACCCATTTTCTTTGTCAAATATAAAATTCATCGCACATATGCTAAATATTTCTTTGATGCGAGATTATAAAAGATTTATAAACGTAATGAGCAATGAAACGTGAAAACTAAATACATACGAGATTGTGTTCTTGTTCCTTTGCTTGTATCTTAAGTATTTATACCTCATCAGAATTAATGAAGTTTCAATACACCAGATTATAGAAATTGATAAAGACTATGATCAATGCAGCTGAGGTTGAGAATATCAATGTATTTCCACTACCAAAGTGAAATATTTTTTTATAATTTTCACTTTCCACCCAGGGGTTGCTGCCATCATCAAAGTGCATTGGGCATTGGTCACGTTCACGTTCATATTCCTATACGTATAACAGTTATTTCTCTTTTCTTATTCTAGAATTCTTATAATTTGTATATAAATAAATATGGGTAATTGAATTTACCTGCAATTCTAGGGCAACAGCAGCACCCTCAGAATAGTTGCTACTAGTGACGTCTTGTTCAAGGTCACAAAATGGTCCTATGGCTTGGGACATCAATACTCGATTTAAATCAGCTCTCTGATATACCCAACAGCGATATTTGCTGAATGGATCCAACTCATCATATGTGATTAAATATGATTTCAAATTTTCTTTCCAAAAACCAATACACTTCATTATGTAATCCGGTGTACCTGGGTAAATAGAATTATATAGATTGTGTAGCTGAGCTCTTTAATACATTGATGCTTTATTAAGAGTTACTTACTGTAAATATCAACAGGTCTTCCTACTTTATCGATAGTTAAACAATAATTTTCATCAATGGCGACTTCCTTCTGATCTGTATCGCATACGGAAAAGTCAGAAATATTTTCTTGGCAGTAAATGTTGGGACGTGGCGAGAGTGTAACGCCGCCCAAAATTCTTGTCTCAAAGGGGATGTCCCCTTTTTGAGTGAACATATATTTTCCAGCTATTGGACAGCGGACAGGTACCGGATGTTTGGCTATGAAAAAAAAAAAACAAATATGATGCATCCAAATCAATGGAAATAACATTAGGATTTCAAAGCTATTTAACTGTTACTGATGAAAATAAGAAAGTTACCTAGGAATAAATCGTATTTCCAAGACTCTTTATTTGGAAATTGTACCCAGGAACAAACTGTGTAGAAATCATCTTTAATAACAGCAATTCCACGGCGGTATCTAATAATGTTGTGATGCTGTGGTACAAAATCAAAGCACACGTAGTCCTTTTGACTGTAAATAATATATTTTCGTTAATTCATTAAAGTATTCGATTAAGATCTCATAAATATACTTACCATCCATCAACAGTTAGTCTAGCCATCATTACTCTGGTGTCTCTTTGTTCACGGCATACATAGATGGTGCGTCTATAACGACCTTCATCAGGATACCAAGTCTCAATTATGTGAGTTTCATTAATAAAAATGTCAGCATCAATGTTAGCTGTATTTATCCACTCTCCTGTCATATTTTCTGGTAATCGACAACCTGGTTCTACCACCTCAGCTTTCACTGGTGTCACTCTCAAACGTTCAGGGCTCTTCTCCACGGTTTTTAGTGTATTACATTCAGCTGTTATAGATACTCCTATGTAGAGATCGTCGTCGCGATTTTTCAGGAAGCAACGATATTTTTCGTCCTTTCTTGATTCCTTTGTGTTTGCTACCGCAAAGAAGTGGTTTTTATCCACGAACCAATCACCAAGACAACTGTACTCCACCACTGCATACGGTCAGAATCAAAAGATTAATGACTGTAGATCTATTAAAACAAGAGTGAAGTGGAATATCAGTTTGTATACTTGCATCCATTAAAAGTTCCTCTCATGCCAGGACACTCTTTATAAGTGATGTTAAACTTTTGATTTGTTATAAGAAATTGAGTTCCGGCAGTTTGGCAGGATCGTATTTGGGCATCTGGGTGTGAACATTCACCAGTAAATCTGAAGCGGTTCTAACACATAAATATTATAATGAGAAAGTTTGCAATGTATTTGTAAGATTATACTTTGAAGAGAAATAAATCCGTTTTACCTGATATGCAAATTGCCATACTCCTTCCAATGAGGAACGACAGTTGACAGGAACATAATTCTCAGAGAATAATGTAATTAGTTGTTGATCTGGATGTAAACCTTGACAGACATTTTCTACTGTAGGTTCTACTCCAGGAATCAAATTTACACAACTACCTATAACATAAAAGGATTAATGTAGTCACATTATACCAATACCACACAAAAATTTTAATATATTTAAATTATACATACTTTCAAGTTTCTGAAGTACATTGACTGTTCGAACAAAGAGCTTGACACAGTTATAACACACAGACTTTTGAAAAACAAATGTGTAATTGACATGATATTCTTCAAGCATGTTTATACAAAATCCCTTGTTCGTCATAGTTTCAGCATTGATTTCAGTGAGAGTATTACGTCCATTTTCCCAGGAAAACCATGATCCTCGTATCACCAAAGGTATTTGACATGGGCTTCCTCCTTCAGCATCAGCTAAAGGACCTTGAATAAAAAAGATTAGTGTTAAACGCCATAATGAATCAATTAAAATATTTCCTACCAGAAACTTTCATTAAGAGTTAAGTGACTAATTAGCCTCATGACTAAATGTTGATGTATTTATAAAAATCTTCCAATTTGAACTTACCACATAGAGCTCCAAAAAGTATTACAGATAACAGAACAGGAAGTGGTTTTTCCATGATTTCACTTTATAAAGATATCTAATAACAGAAAAACACTACTATCTACTTAGATTATTTTGATTTACAATTAGAACACACTGTCAACCATAACGTCCAACTGCGCCCAACCCATCCGCCTGTTTGAGACTGCTGCTTTCCGAATAACTACGATTATTATCATTATTATTATGATTCTCATCTCTATCGGTAAATAAGAATATTCATCGCAAAGACATTAGGAAATCCCGGTAGGGTTATCGGCATTATCTTCTTGTTCCTTGTTTGGCTTTATTCTTTCATAGAGGGCCAAGTGTAGCCAAGTGCCAGATAGGGGTTATCGCACATACAGTAGTCTGTGTTCACGATGACCCTGTCGGACTTCTGTAAAAATCAGATAATTGGTACTTATATTATTTAGGTATCAATTTAAAAATTATAGAAATTGGATGAAAACAATACTTTTTAATATATTGCAAATGTTTATATATTTATTTATCAATCAATACAGTAGAAAGAACATACATTGAGGTAATTTTATTGATTTTATTATTTCTTTAAATTTTCATTTTAACATCATATTCTTCTTTTTAAAATTTTACATTAGGTTAATTTATTCACTTCAAGTATTTTTGGCGTTTGATGTCCACACGACGAAAGATTGTATAGAATTTTCATGAGTGACAAATAGAAAAACGATGACAGATTGTTTAAAGAAACCAGCTTTATTTGTAGGATCGGTTGAAGAGAATATTAATCTTTCTGTGCCACCAGCAACGGGTGAGGAATATATTAAACGTGTCATGTAAGTATACAGGTTACTAATTTGTGTAATAGGGTTATTATTTGAAAATACTGCCTGTGATGTTTAGATTTTTCATTTTTATAGAGTCGAAGCTCAAAAGTGCGACGACGTTGTGATAGCACAGATAGATAGGAGACGACTCAAGGATACTGGTGTATATGTCAAAGCCGTAAGTTACAGAACAAATAGAGAACTGTTTCAGTTCTGTTCCACCACTAATATGTTGTTGTAAAGTTGGCAGGATGCGTGACAGCTCCACACTCGTTAGCACCTGCAGCAGAGTGGCAAAAATGTCAAATCACAGACTTTTCTGATATTAGATTATATGTTGCTCGTTTAAAGAGCGAGATCCAAACTTGTAAACGAAAATGGAGACCATCAAGTATATGCATGGTAATTCTTTATAGTATCAATCCAGCTGTTAAAGCTTTGTATTCTTGTATATTCTGTTGAACACTATTCTTTGTTGTTCCAGCCTGAAGTTGACGATAAAAGTGGTTGGATAAAATTTTGCTTAGGATCAAACACTTTTCATGAAGAATGCAAGTCTAATGATCCCACATTAGAGATTTTATTTTCTATGAATCAACCAACCATTGAACAGGTGCTGGAATATCTTATAGAGTTCGTTGAAATTCAGAAAAGGCTTGAAGATGATCTTGGAAGATGGATATATGCGCTTTTAGTAGTTCTTGAAGTTCCCTTGAATCCAGATATGTGTTCTTGCTTGCGCTCCTTAGCAAGAATATGCTCTGTCCTTCGAGCTGACTTGGTAATGTTTTTCTGTATGACCTTTCTTATTCTGTAAATTGTTTTTGTCAATAACTAACGCCAACTTTAATGATTTTTAGAGCCCAATAAAAAAATCTCAGACAACTGTATTAAATTTATTCATCTGTTTGGTTGCACGGTACTTCCGTCAATTAGACTTAGCGGATCCTTGACAGTGTCATCATTGTATAATTTTACACTGTAAAAAAAAGTAATAAATAAAGAATGATTATACAATTTTATACATTAGTTTTTGAATACAATAGGTAATGAAAAAATTACAGCCATGGTTAACTATAAAGTTTAATATTAACCATTGGGTTTGGTTAAATAAAAGTGTAATACAATTTTAGATTGATAAGCAGGTGGATGAAGTTTTCAAATTATCTTAAGCTATGGTCTCTTGGTCTTGAAGAAGCGCAGTTGCTAATCTCTCCAAATCATCAAAACTAAGATTATTCACTTTATTTTTCAAGTCTTTTATCAATTCATTGACTATTGACTCTGTTTCTGATTCGGTATAATAATGCCTTAACACTCTTGACATTTCAACTCTTAAGAGTTGTGTGCTAGATTGATTATGGGATGATTTCCCTTCATTCGATTCACCTACTGCCTTTTTAACCACTAAATTCAGTTTGCTTCCATCCTTGATGCCTGGGTAGAAACTCAAGGGATTTTCATCTGAAATAGTTTAGATATAATCATACCATTTGAAGCATATAATTATCTATCATGGGCTGTTCCAAGTATTTAATAACTTTAATTACCTGCAAGAGCTTTGCCCGTCAGTAACAATTTCTGTTGAGGAACATCAATCCCTAAAAGACTGCTCACTTTATGCTTCAATTCCAAAACAGTTTCTGAAGGCATGATCTGTACCAAGAACAGAATATTTTTTAAATTTAATTTAAGGTGTCAACTTACTAGATAGTCAGAGAACATTTGTTGAATCTCGAATAACAATCCATTTTATAATTTAAAAAAAATATATAATAGTTATATGGATAAAATGTATCATTGAAAAGGTTATGGGGGAAATATGAATATATTATTGAGAATTATAAAACTATTTAAAATATATAGAAACAGAATGTGGCAATTACAGGAAAAATATGATGACAAATTTAAACAATTAAATTAAATCGGAGTCTCGTGAAATAATATAATTAATTAAAAAGGTTACTTACTTCCACAACACATTCTTTTCCTTGAAGAATCTTCACGATGACTTTCATGATGCAATTTACTTTACTTGCACTAAACTGAATCAAATTACACACGTTTAATCAAATTCTTTCGAATGTCAAAAACTTCTGTATCATCCATGAATGTTCGAACATTTTATAGTGGAGGTTATGTTTGCAATACGCCACTGATATGTATGGGCAAGAACTATGAAATATGAAGAGAAACCATTCCTTAGCGGGTCAAGGGTCAATCCATTCACTCTACTTTATCGATCACTCGTTTATCCACAGAACAATAGTGATGTTGTTTCTAGTTGTTTTACCGATAGATCATTTTCTTGGCGGTTCTTCGAAACAGTTAAGATTTCTGAGGTTAGTTGACAAGACACTAGTTAATTTATATATAAAGTCTGATTATTGAAGTCATGACTGATGAAGAAAGCAATGTTAATCTATCGACAGAAGATGAACATAATGATAAAAAGGAATCTTCCACTCATATCGCAAATATTACTCAAATAACTTGTCAACAGGATTTAACACCTCTTTTTGAGAAAAGTGATCACAGTATCAATAAGATTCACTTATCAGAGGTATGAAATGAAAGGATCTAATTGAAATGTTATTTTTTTTATATTTATACTTTATTTTATATCGTACTTTAATTGGCAGGTTCCACAAATTTGTCAGGAAGAACCATGTCAACTGGGAGTAGATGAAGCTGGTCGAGGACCTGTTCTTGGTCCTATGGTATATGGGATTGCATATGCTCCATTATCTAAAAAGGAATTATTAATAGATCTAGGTTGCGCTGATTCGAAAAGTCTAACAGAGGAACAAAGAGATGCAATTTTTGATAAGATCTGTAATGAATCTGACAAAATGGGTTGGGCTGTTGAAGCAATCTCTCCTAATGTTATTGCTAATAGCATGTATCGTCGTTGTAAGACATCTTTAAATGAAGTTTCCATGAACTCTGCAATCGGACTGATTCATAAAGCCATAGAGGCAGGTGTAAACATAGCTGAAGTATATGTCGACACTGTGGGAAAGCCAGAAAAATATCAAGCAAAACTGCAGGAAATATTCCCTGAATTCAAAATAGTTGTTGCTAAGAAAGCTGACTCAACATATCCTATTGTTAGTGCTGCTAGTATCTGTGCAAAAGTGTCTCGAGATCATGCATTACGTGCCTGGCAATTTCGAGAAGGTTCCAATGAGAACCAGTTTGGTAGTGGATACCCAAATGATCCAGTTACCAAGAAATGGTTAACAAGCAATGTGGACCAAGTTTTTGGATTCCCACATATAGTACGATTCAGTTGGTCAACTGCAGAAAAAATTCTGGAGTCTAGTGCCCTGGCTGTTGAATGGGAAGATTTAGAGGAAGAACAATTGCCTACCGAGCAAAAAATCTCCAAATATTTTGCAAAAGTTGATACACGTACAAAAGCTCCAAAACTAACAAAGCACTCATTTTTCACAGAGCGTCATCTTTCGAGCACCAATGATTTATGATAATAAAAAAAAAAGCAGAAAAGGAATATCAGCCTAACTTGCAACATACCTCCATTATACTGGACAATCTATTTTTTATTCGTCTTATAGGAATATCTGATGTCAAAAACGAAAAGGAGCAAGTAATTTTATAATAAATCAGTATGCCGATATAACATTGGTTTTATTACTGAATATTAAGTTAATTAAAATTAATTTCAATTATATACATATTTACAGGACTCGTATAATTAGGTAGATAAAAGTATAATAATACGCACGATACCTCTTTACTCTATTATAGTAATTAACAATTAGGAATGTCTAGGGCGAAAATTCACTTACTGTTAATAGACACATGCTAAATTCACACATCTTAACACGGCTAATATGTGATATCCTAGGGGTAATTGATATCGACTAGATTAGTAAAAGCTACAATGATGAGAGCTGACAATGAGCATACGAGTTTTCTTTTTTTCCATTTACTCATTTAAGAACGTAATAATTATATCGAGCACTGTCATCCAAACCCATTGATCCTACGAACAAGAACATCAATGCATACCGAGAGGTTGTAATTTACAGTCCCAACGCGGTTCTACGATTCATCGATCATAAAAACATCGAGCAGATCTATCAATGACAGTAACAATAACGTCAAGTATGAAAATGAGTTATGATTAATGGAAAATAATGAATGATAAAATAGTAGCAATTTGGAGTATCTGGCGCGCATATTCTCGTACTACATTTTGCTTATTTATATCAAGAGATCAATCAAAATTCACCCTAATGACTGATCCTCTTATTTACGCATGGTGTCTATTATACAGATATAAAAAGTGTTAAATTCACGATACGATTTGGTAATTGCAAATATAAAAAATAGAAACAACGTGGATAATTTCATGGTTAATTTTTCCTGGTGTTTTCTCTTTCATTCTTTTCTTTTTTTTTTTTTTGAAGAAGATATAAGGATTTAGCAAAACCCCGGGGTAGGGGGGGGGGATAGGAGATGAAGGAGCGTAAGGGTGGGATTAATTTAGCTGCAGAGTCTGAGACGATGAGCCTTTTCTTGATTTCTGTTGTGGTTTTTTTTCTGGAAGAGCATATAAGGTGATCTTTTATCGCAATGAAACTAACACCAGGAGAATCAACAATAGATAAGTTCCTGCGATCGTCCTACTTCCGCTGGCTGAAACAATGTAATCATTTCGTTCGCATTGAAACTCTTATATACCAGTATAATTTATAATAGTTTTAAAGTTAATCAAGAACGGATGAACGGATGAATGAAGTTGAAAGGAAGGCCGGAAGGAAGGAAATAACGGCTGTAGGAATGGATGTAGGTGTCTGGTGATATTTAGAGGTATCTCTCTCTCTCACCTAGAATATGCTCAGCATGCGTGTGACCTTGCGCCCTGGTCTCCCTGCTCTCCATAACTGGTGCTTTTAGCGGCCGGTCGCCCTCTATACTGAGCTCATTCGATTTCCAATAGATGGTAGCTATCGTAGCGAGACACTTTATCTTCATGTCACCTCGTTTAAAGTGTTTCGCCCGAAGGCGAAATTCCAGTCCGAGTACAGCGGTCTGCAAACCCTCCCGATCAACTTCCGTGATATGAGGTCCATGTAGATATTGCGGGTCGACCTGTTGGGTCAATGCAATTAGCAGCGAGGTCAATGCTCGGCCAGAAAAATAAATGTACCTGGTTGAGTATATATACATTATATTTATGTAGACATATATGGGGAAGCCATTCGTTGACCTACGATTATTTGGTCTACGTGACTACGAGTTATCGTAAAAGTCATACCGGTTCGCCGTTGATAAACCAGCTGAGCATGGCGGGCGGTTTTGATCTAGCTGAAGTGCAATTGAAGCGAACCACGTCGGTTACCTGGTAGCGATGCCTTCCGGGTCTACCGGTGATCACAGGACCATCTTCCGGTAAAGCTGAAAGACAAATTAAGTCTCTGCAGTATATTTTGAATTTTTTCATTCACTTTGACAATCACGGCAATAAACGAGGTAAGTGAGTTCAAGTGAATGCTCCTACTTACCGACCACCTGCATATTCGAGTGGCCCGAGACGGTTTGAAAAGATGGCCCCTCTGCCGAGACCTCGCATCTGTAGAGACCAGAGCTCATGAGATTTACAGAATTGAGGACGACCGATTTCTCCGTGGAATTGTGAATCTGAAAGTACAGGATATATTCGCTCTCAAGTATTTAACCGATAAAAAAACGGGTAATGAGATCACTAAAAAAAAGAAGCCAACGTCAAAATACAGCATAGAGGCTTCGAAAAGTACGGAAGGCTCTATCGACCGGTCATTTTGAATGTAATATTAAGGGCCTCGACCTGGTAATTCCGCGTAGTTTGGCGTTTCCAAACGTCGTGCGGAAATGTCAAGAGTTCCTACGATATTAACGACTACATCATAGACACCGATTTACCGTATCCTGGCGGGCCAGAGTGAAATGTAGTTACGGCAAAAGGGAATTCAGTCGGTACAAAGGAATGCGAGTACAGGATAGGCTGACACAGGGCTGACGTTAGTTCTCGAAAAATCCGCAGCAGAATGACGTGTGAGAGGTGCGGGATAAATTGAAAGGGATAAGAAACGAGAAGAAAATGGATATGAACGAGTCCTGGCTCTGACTACCTCCTGGCGGTGTATAAGTTGATCGCACGAGGAGACCATTCGTTATCGATAAACTATATATATCCAGTAAATGGTTCTTACGTCGACGGTGACTCCTGGCAAAGAGAATACCAGGACTGGCGGCATATCCCTAGGTACGTATCGATAAAACTCATTCCCATCCTTGTACCATTTCACCGAATAGAGACTCTCTCGGTCCAGGTTAAAGTTACATTCGAGTCTAACGTTCTGTCCGCGTATGACGTGCTGCGGTATCATAACCTCCATCATCCTGAGTGCGTCCGCCCCTGAAACAGAAAAGCCCAACGGGTGCATTTAGAACGTCATCCACGAGACCAAGGTAAAATACAGTATTCATTTGGTCAAACCAAGCACCAATAGTGCAGCAACGATAACGCGGACCAGATAAAAGACGTATAGAGAAAGGCCTACTGAATAATAGAGTGAAGTTACATTAAGCTACACCTGCCCTCCAGAGAAGCTCCATTTGCCGTGGAAAGTTCATGTACCAGTCCTAGGCGTCCTGACTGATAAAACGAATGCACTATTTCACAGATACACATATATATAAAGAGTGGTCATATACATCCGAATCTGGTGAGGTACCTGTCAAAATGAATGAACAACCGACACCGATCTACCAGCGTACTTTGATAACCAGTATTTTGGTTTTAGTATCTGGTGTCAGGACGGTGGCAGAGAATTTTGCTAAAAGGGTTGCGCGAGGGTGCAAGAAACCATTTGTGGCTGATCACCGGCAAAAAGCACACCCTAATTAGTGGGGCGAGGCAGGTCGAGTGAAGTCGAAGGGGCGACGGTGTAAGTACATGGTATAGTATAGAACCCCTGGTGCCGGGGACCTTTACCTACTTGGAGTAGGGAGGACATGCGATTCGTTCAAACGTAGTAAGTACCTAACCCGGCTCTTATTCATCAGGGTAGAAGTCACCCCGCGTACTCTGAGTCAGAGAAAAATCCAACCCCCGTTGTTCAATATGCATGAGTTATCATTCATAACGTTCCAGGAATGAATCATATTCGGCAAGCATACTGTATTCATTACAATATTTGTTTTCTCCTTTATTCATCTTTTCATCTCTTTCCTTATATCTCACTTGTTCCGTTCATTCGTACCCTCTCTCTCTCTCTCTCTCTCTCTTACTCATTCTTGTTTACTCGATTATCCTAAGTGCACCAGGAACACGTAAGCCGAACCACGTCAGCGGTGATTCCATCATTAATGCAAACCGTCCGCCGAAGAATGATTTCACTTCCGGATTGATCATACGACCCTCTTCATCCCAGCGCCTTCTTCCGGTCTAAGACTCTTTCCAGGTAACACACCCGCTCCATTCATTCTGGGGATAACAATTTTTTATTTTTCATTTTTTCCCCTTCTGACCACTCGAAAACGTCGAGAGACGTTCGGACTGCACGTTTCCATTCATCGATTTCTCGGATCGTTCCGATAGATACGACCGTCTCTTCCTTCTCAGTTCCTCCCGCCAGGCCGCGTACTTCCTTGTTGCACTCGAGCATCCCTAACTACTCCAGGATTCTCGCAAAGAGGACGACAGAAACGGTTTCATGGGAAACCACCTCCATCCGCTCGAACGATCCTTGCAAAGTCCGAGAATCGTCAAACTTCCCAGTGAGATTCTCCGCTTGGGTTCTCCTCACTCGTCTCCCCGCGTACCCCTTTCTTTCCTTCTTTTTATTTTTCTTTTGCCAGGAGCAATTTCTCTTTCCTTCGTCCACCGGTCGCACGTATAGGCCTCCGGGCTTTTAACGAAGCAAACTGTTTGCCACGAGTTCAAGATAACTCGAAGCAACTCCGGTTCAAAAGTTACAGCACCTCGATAAACCCCTGGATATAACGATTACGTCAATACATAAGGTTATCCGCAACAAAGTATAAAAAAATATGCCTATACCAAGCATTAAATAATATAATCGATAATGACATAAATTTTATGTTAAAAAGATTCTTCCTAGTCAAAATCTGCGTGCAAGCGTCATTCCGTGCTCGCGTGTGCATCGAAAAAAGGATATATCTATATAAACATATGAGGGAGGTTGAAGAGCAAAAGGGATCAGAAGTCTCGACCCTTCCGACACCCGCCCCTAAAATAAAGGTATTATCGAGGATCTCTCCCGAGTACCCTCATCCTCCCGATAATAGTTTGACAGTGGCGAAACGAGGTGACACGTAAGTCACCTATCCCCTCCCAATCGCCCATACGTCCCGACAGTTGCTACATTTCTTTTCGGTATTATTTTACAGGGAAATCGAACACCGCACGAGAGATCAGGAAGCCTAGTATCTGCAGCCACATCAGCTACCTCGTGAACGGATAAGAACGAATGAACGGCCACCGTGGTGCCAGAGGGCAAGCGGTGTCATATGTCGAGGGTTAGAACCGATCGGATGGCGAAGAGAAGAGGACGGCGGCTGAGCGGATCATCGGTAGCAAAGGAAACCTATAACAGCGATAGAAACATTGGGATTTATTATGGCTGCCTCCTCCCGTTTGCCTGCGAAGGATGAAAGTGTCTGGGTTGGTAGCTGGCTGGTACGAGGGGGAGGGACAGGAGCTGTAAGCGAGAGCTAATGATTAGGAGTCGATTGCGTCGGTACGTGGGTCTCAGGTATTTTCAAGCACCCCGGGCGACGTCGTTGTAATCAAACTAGCTATAACAGGCAAAGTAGGGAAACCTGCGAAATTCAAGGGTACACTCTGTCTCTCTGTCTCTGTCTCTCTCTCTGTCTCTATCTCTCTCTCTCTCTCTCACTCTCTCTCTCCCTCTCTCTCTCTTGCACGTACATATATATATAATCCATTGTCTTTGGGATGGGTATGCGGGAAACTCATGAAAGCATGTCCTGAGGGATTCGGGCAATGGCGGCTTACCCACCTACTACTAATTTGTTCAGGGATGAAGGAGAGGGGATTTCAACAATTCGAATCAACGCCGCGACGCTGGCTCGTGTCGCGCGAAATTTTAGTCACGGGTCGATTCGAGCATTAGCGAACCGCGGGCAGCTGGCTAGGCTTGATAATAATGTAGGATGCAGTAATGGCGGCGGCAAACCGTACGGCTATAGGAATGTGAAATACTCGATTCTACATAGTGATACAAGACGGCTTGTAAATCGCGTATATATATACATACGTGCAAGTTCGTGGATAGCAAATAAATCGATCAGCGATTGTTCGGTCAAGAATTTCTCCTCTCGCGTACGTCGATTAATCGGCGAGCACGAGTGGTCGTCGGGAGGAATTAAATGTCTAGGAAGAATCGTGGAACAAACAAGTAGCTAGGTAATGAAATACTTTTGTGACGCCCTGTATATACGATAGTGGCGCCGTCCCGCGAGCGTGGATCTGGTCTGTCCTAAACCTAACCTAACTTTGGTTCCTCCAACTAATCCAACCTAGCTCAACCTAACTTTGGTTTCTTCAGCTAACCTGGTTGTACACGTTCCAATAGCGGATGGACTAGGGACTCAGATATATGCGATAGAACGACCGCACGTCGATGCATAAAGGGGGTTTGGCTATAGTTTCTACGTGTAATTACTGTCCGATAGGACAAACACAGTGCAACGACGTCGAGCACGAAGAACGACAAGCAAACAGGCCAAATGAATGAAAAATAAAAAGGTAATAAAAACAGGAAGAAAATAACAAAACCAAAAAATAGGATAAACTGGCCGAAAGAGAAAAAAGAGACCGTCTTTTTATCTATCTGTCAATGACATACACGCATGACCGTTCTACATGCGTGCTCCTATTCACGATCGTTTCAACAATATAAAATTACCGGATACGTAGCATCCGCAAAATTTATCGACGTCCTCGGACGTCGGTAAGTGTTCCCGTCGCAATCAGGCCGTTGCCTAGAATACGCATAAGTGTTACCCGACACCGTGCGGAGGGCCCCACTTTTTTTTTTACGACCCGTTGGGACAGTTTCAGTTATCACGAGAGATTCTGCCTTTGAGCAAGGGGTGCAGCGCTATTGCATTGTTCCATGCCGATATACATGCATAAACAGCGTGCAGCCGTTATCGTGGGCTATTTTGCTGGGACAAAAATATTTGCAAAATTATTTGCGCTTTGTTGACCGAGTACACATACATACATATATATATATAATGTACGTACAACTTCACTGGATTTTTGATTTGACTCGGGATACGTGCAGATTAAATTAAATATATCCGAAACAATTGGAGTCCGAGAAAAGTTCGTCCCACAAAAATTATACGGTACAGATATATTATGGCGTTAATGATTAATTCGTGAGTGGAGATGCTTAGGAGGCATCTTAATTTTTTTCTGTAAAAATAAATTGATATGTTTTCTATCTCACATAATGACAGCGGATCTTGAAACGGGGCGCCCTGGGTGACCTTGCTTAATCTTAGTGTCACAGAGTTGCTATCGTACTCGGAGAAGGAAAACACATCAATCTATGACAAAAAAAAAAAAAGATAAAAGTAGACCACCTTGATATCTCCTAAGCATATCCCCGCCCATGATGAAATTATCATCAATATATGACGATTATTTTGTATTCCGTGTAACTTTGTTGGACAAATTTTTCAGAAACGCCAATAGTTATTTCAGGTGCCAATAGTTATAGACCAATCCCGTACGCATACATATATACAGTAAATTATATAGACTGGACCATTATTCTAGTTTCGAAGGGCATAATTTGCCGGCAGTACGTGGCACGTAGAGAACCCTCGGGCTGGGTATGCCCATCGATACGCCATTATACCCAGAGCGCGAGTCCTCAGGACGTCCTGAAGGAAAGCAGGCGAGTAGGTAATATCGATGTATGAATAAGTAAAGGGAGAACGGTATCAAGGAGGACGTATCATCCTGGAGTCGGTTTCTCTTAGTGGGATTCCGATTATTCGAGGATGATTTTCAGCGATTTTACGATGATTTCCTCGGTGACTTCGAATGGAAATGCACGGATTACTTCAAGAACGAATTATCCCTCGGGGCTCTCATCGCGACGACATTTATCGGCATAAGGGTTGAACCAGGAGGACCAAGGGGATGGAAACGTGGGTCGAAAGCGTGGGAGGAAAACCTGGGAGTGAGCCCGGGATGGCTGGAGGAAGAAAGCGAGTGAGGGAGAGACGAATGTAAGGAGGGATGAAGAACTTTCGCAGTTGGTGGCTCTAACGAAAAGGGTCTAGGGACTATAGGGACCAGGGACCAGAGACCAGGGACCAGGGACTAGGAAGACTAGTGTTGGGGATCATCATGCTGCGGGACTCTCGCCCGGCTTAGTTAGATCGCAACGTTTTACCTTGGCTTTATACGAATTTTATCCGCCATCTCTCAGGAACCCGTTCTACCCCTCTTGGTTCCCTGGTCCATTAAGGACAGTGACGTATATACAGACGAGGTACAGATTCATAGATATAATGTAATTAAGCGAAAGGATCCATGGTCCTCGGTCGAGTCTTCTCGACTGCCGTGTAAATATATGCGAGTTTCGTTTGGGAACGTCGAGACGTCCTGGAGAAACTTCAGAACGATCTCATACTCAAATATTAGCTCATCGTCGCGGAAACCTGCCACTCCTCTTGCGCGCGACAACCTCAAGCGTAGAAAATCCGCATCGGCCCCCGCTCGTATAAGAATTCATCGATTCCTCCCTCCTCTCTCTCTCTCTCTCTCTCTCTCTCTCACACTCCCTCCGTCTCTGTCTCTCGCTCACTCGCTAACTCTCTCTCCCTCTCTCTCTCCCTTGGGTTAGCTAAATGTCGTACTGTAATTCTCCACTCCAGCCGTTTACGCCAGCACCGGGAAATCTTCTTAAGGAATCGATAGCGCAAAGCGGTATACCTAGCTACAATCATAGCAGCCATCTTATGGGTACAGTCAACCTTCCTTCCTTTCAACCCTCTCCCTCCCTCCCTACCAACCTCCGGAGAAGACACTTCAAGAGGATAGGAGGTAAGTTGAACAAGAAAACAGAGGAGATAGGCAGACGCGTATAACCCTCTGAACATAGAGCACGAAGATAGTGGGAGGAGGGTAAGACGGTGGTTTGGTAGATGGGGATTGGGCCTCTAGGTGGAAAACTGGAAAGCAACGTTATATAGTACGGGAGAGCAGAGAGAAAGAGAAAGAGAAGAGAGAGGACGTTTATTATTTACATGCAGCCTCGAGCATTTCCTGCCACCGAAACGAAATTTAGCGCTACTCGAGTACGACGAGAAATTGTCCGCCTTCTCCGCGTACTCGAGATTCGTGTAAAAGGGTCCGCCGCCCGTACCAGCCCATATACGTATCTCAATGTGGTATTCTCTCTTCTCTGTCTCTCTTTCCCTCCCTACCTCCCTCCCTCTCTATCTATCTCTCTCTATCTCGTTCAGGCTCGTCTACGTGTATTCTAGCCATTTCGCTCGTTTCCCCAGCTCGCACGGCCGTCTCGTTTATTTTATAAACACAGAAGTAATTCATGAGGAGACATAACGGGCCACGGGGGTAGGTTCACGGCGAAACGATACGAAACGCACACGGCATAGTTCAGGCAGCACACGGTGTATCGCAACCCCCTCCCGCCCCCCATTATCCTTCCATCCCTCTATCGTACCATGCCACACACCACTTCACTGCACGCCAGGCCACTCCAGTGTATGGTAGAGCCCAGTGGCGGTGCGCCTACATTTTTTCCAACGTCACGATACGCATCGAGAGAGATAGAGAGAGAGAGAGGAAGAGGAAGAGAGAGACTGAGCAAGAAGCATGCATACGATGATGCGCTATAGGGAGAGAACAAGCCGTACAGACAACAGATGGTCCTCGCGACGGCTGACGCGTGCCGGCTGCTCGTTTAATCGCTTAATTGTTATTAATTGAAAATGAGTCAATTTACGTGTAATGCCGTGCGATCGTCTCCGCGCATCAGTTCCTAATTAGATGATAATCGCCGTACGAAACGTCGATGCCGAGGGTAGTACAGTCAAGGTACCGAGGGGGAGGCTCGGGTTGTAGTAGAGCGGGTATGGGGTAGTAGCTTAAGTAGATATTCAAGGGAGTGGAAATGACGGGAGGGTAGCAGAAGACAGGAGACTACTCGGTGGTCGTAACAGTGAATAAGCGAGTAAACGAGTGAAAAGGGAAGAGGAGCAGAGAGGGAAAAGTGGCGTGCATCTGCCCGCTTGGGATTCTGTGAAAAATTATGCTCCGTACGAAGGACTTTTACCGGCGGGAACTTAGCGACGGGAATCTTTTACCTCTGACGTCTGGACGCTTGAGATTTTTACAACCCCCTTAGAGCACACGTTATAGCATTGTACGCTGTGTATACCTATGTATCCGAACCTGTACTCGTTAAAGTACTCGATACGTGCACGTTAAAGATTTCCTATCTGCGAGACCCTCCAGCACGTACCGGGATGACGACCCTCGGCGGCCTTACGCTCCCGTGAAAGTCCTCGCTGCTGCTGCTGCCGCTGGCGCCAATGGGTGGCTCTGGGGGTGACTGGGTGGCCGTTGAGCTCAAGAATACGAGAAAATTTTGCCCGACTAAAATACATGACCTGGAGGGTGAATTATGCAGAAAACTGGCCCTAAGTCGGCCGCCGTTTCTCCTCTGGCTTTCTGCTCTGGCAGCCCCGTTCAAGAGTCCCGAAATAATTGAGCAACTCGTGAAACTGCTTTCACCACCGTAGTTGCCTTCTGCACGTTCATCCTTCCACCATCATTCCTTTCGTACGTGTATATACCATATTACCGTCACCCTCGCACCTTCTTCGCCTCCTTCGAAACCCCCGTCGATCGATCTTTCGCAGAATCGTCGACGAGCCCCCTCCCACCCCCATTTTCTTGCGGGAAGCTACTTTTATTAAAGACAGCCTAGAGAGATGAGACGACCGGGCGAACTTTAGGCAGCGCGACGGATTCTTTGTCTCCTTGGAAAATTTGCATCCCGACTCCCCACTCCCCTCCCCCTGTCTTACTTGGACGAAACGGCCGACCGACCCCTCTCTTGGTCTAAGATCGATGTAACGCGACCTCTTTCGCTTGAAGGGTGTTAAATCGCATTATTATAATCTCAGATTTTCAGATTCCGACGGTAAAGCTGTCGTTGTCCTTTGTGCTAGGGATAATGGTGCCAAACTGCTTGAAATCGAGCTATTTAGATATATCTATACTGTATGTATATAATATATCACTATAGCGTACAAGGACGTGCACGATATATGATATAGACGTATTCTACACGTGTGTAGAGTCAAAGGCTAGATCCAATACTCACTTTCGAATGAAGCCAGGGTTTCATTATTGACAGAATGCAATATCTATAATCTACTTGCTCTTTAATGATAGTGCATATAAAAAGTGCGTAATACTTCTGCAATTGCATGAAGAGCATAGCGAAAGTGGCAGCGAAAAAATTAGGATAAATAAAGAAATTTGGTGGAACCAAGGGGGAGATGAGAACGCGAGGGTAAACTTGCTCGGCAAAAGGCTGACTGCCAAATTGACAAATAAAAAAAAAAGGTTAATATATTAGCATTCCGTGAAAACACTGAACGGATGTGGTTACCGATGCACGACATACAAGTGTAGAAGAATTGGTCGAATAAAAATAAATATAGAGTTATTCGGTAGAAATGCACCACCTGAACATGGTTCTACCATAGAAATCAAATGACGGGCTAACTTCAGGTGGTGCGTTTCTACTGCATAACCCTGTATATATGTATTTGTATATAATATACAAATTGTAGATTGTATATATACGGTGAACACGCACCGCAAAACGGTTTAACCCATTCCTGGCCAATGAGATTTGCGAGGAAACTGGCTGTCCGATGAATCGAGCCTCGCCGTTGCCAGGATGCAATACTTTTTCCCATATCCGACGCTCCGGAATGACAGATCGCCCACGCTTTCTAATTTTCCGTAGATTTATCCCGGGTCTTTCTACGGGACAGAGGATGGAGATGGAGAGAAAAGAAAAATTAAAAAATTATCTCCCTCGCAGAGTCACAATCACCGCGTAACGTTTTATGCCACTTACCGGCATATACTAAAAGGTGAAACAAAGAGAAAAAGAACGAAGAAAAATCATTCCACAGGACGCTCCGAGTATTCCATTTTTCATAACAGAGGCATCAGGGGATAGCGAGAGTGTTAAAAAAGTGCTGCTGTCAAGGTAGACAAAATAAAGAAAAAGTATTCACTTGGTATATAAACTAAATATAATCAAATGACAAACGTCACTTACCCAATGGAATAAGAAACGCCAGAATGCCGATAAGGCCCATCTTCGAGAACCAATCCATGACACCACCTCCCGGATGGACACTCTCGACGCGTGTCCTGGATAAGAGAACCAGGACTACAATGGCAGCCGTTACACCAGGTAAAGTCAAAGGTAAAAAGGACGTTCTCACTTCCTGGGTATTTTCACGTTCGCGCGCTTCTGTCACTCGCACGGCTGTCCGTCACTCTGCTCCTTCCTAGTTACGTTAGTCTCTCCTCTCTCACTCTTTCCCTCTCCTCTCCCACTCTCAGTAACTCCCACTCCTCTCTAACACAGGGGCGAACACATATCCACGCACAGCGCCACACAGCGCACGACTAAGGGAATACACACGCGCCCTCTCTCGTTTTCCCGTACCCACCAATCCGCTTACCTTACCAACTTAGCCGGACTTGTCCGTACTGTCCCGTGTACTGTTCCCTCCCCGTTTCACAATGCCCAATAATTATTCTAACGGAAGCAACGTAGCACCGCAGTTATTATTGATTAGATATATTTCAGCAAAATTCGATGGTAGCGTTGTTGTCGCTCTGGTCGGGAAATAGTCAATCGCGTGAGAACCTTGTGTACTGACTTGTCGTGTGTGTATATATATATTTATATTATCACGTGCACGAATATTATTTTTCGTGATTCCAGGAATAATCGCTTCTTCGGCAATCTTTGATGTGAACGCGTTATTTGCGCTCGGTGCACGCGAGATGTTTTCGTTCTTTCTCTCTCTTGTAGCTTCCAAATACGATGTCGATCACGTTGCTACAGATGATAGGAGTTGGCGCTCTAACCTGACCGACACAACCTCTTTTTCGAGCAAATCAAAACGGTCTGCAGACGTAGCAGCAGTTCCAGGTGATAGCGAGAGTAATATGGGACATTCGCTGCTGCTCCCGAGCTTTCGGAACGGACGCGTCGTCACGCGAAGACGGCAGGAAGACCGAATACGCGAGGACAGACATTTGAAATCGTAGCCGAGTAGCAGCGACGGCCTATGCCAAATGGCGCCCCTCCCTTTACTATATTAGCGCCTGAAAGACAGCCACAACCCTGCGCCACTGGTATACGGGGTTGAACCGGGCCACGCATGCGCACATATTATTTAGCCAAGCGGGTATTTATCTCTCTCTCTCTCTTTCTCTTTATCATATGCTCGCGTTTTCTCATTCTATCTTACTCTGTTACGATCTCCATTGGTACCGCCGTCAGTACTACCGGCAGTAGTGGTCTCTCTCTCTCTCTCTCTCTCTCTCTCTCTCTGTCTCTCTCTCTGTCTATCTGTCTATCTATCTATCTCTATTCCTACGTCAGTGTTACTCGCTACTTCTCTCTTTCTCTCACACACTAGTTTTCATGCACCAGCACAAGCGAGCACACCCCAATCGTACCCTGGGCACCCTAGGCACCCCAGACACCCCAGGCACCCCGGGTACCCTGGCAGGGCCGTAGTCTTAGGGTTTCACGCGATGCCACCACGCGGCACGTACCTTCAACCTTCTATGCATGCATGCATCCTTTTCCTAGACTCTATACAATTCTGTGCCGTACCTGCCTATAACGTTTGGAAGTTGAGAGAAACGTGACTTGTTTCTCTGGAGTCGAAGCGTCGCGTCTTTCCGTTTAAAACTGTTAAGAGGTTTCCTTTTCTCTCTCACTGTCTCTCTCTTTCACTCTTTATTTCGCATAGCCTCTCTCTTACAGAGGTGCTGTGCCAGGACTTTCTATTGCTTTGAGAAACTTCGCCTCTCTATTTATCTCTATTTTCCTGCCTTTCACGGGACATCGAATTCTATACGTTCCACCTTCGCGCCCAACTAAATCCGTCCCGACGGCTGATCGAGTATGGTCCCTTTCTACTTCCGCCTCAGCTGCAGCTTCCCTTCCGGTGGTTTCTTGGTATCTCCTAAGGAATTCGACGTATCGTTTCTATTTCTCGAATTCGTTGCATTTGATATCTCGATATACGTCGAGTCGAAACTAGACGAGTTCCAGCTCCTTCCAGGGAGCACTCAGCTGCTGTTGCTGCTGGGATGGAATAAAAAGAGAAACATGGTGGCGGAGGTGGTATAAATCCAGAGAGTGATAGCTGCACGTATAGCAATAAAGGTTCCCTTCGCAGATCTTCCTGAAAAACGTACCAGTACGGCAATCCAATTGCGCACTGCTTAAAAGGAATTCGCGAATGGTCGAGGGTCGACGTTCTGGAACCGACGCCCAAGAGCCTCCTGCTCCTTTACCTCCCCTTTTCCACCCTAAAGAGGAAAGGGTTTTTTTTTAAACTTGCTGTCTAGTCCAAACTGAGCCCGCATTTCGTACAATTACCCGTTTGGAACAGTTAGAATTTTTTGAAACTTCCTATCACCCACGCCATTTGTGCTCTTATCAGTCTCATACATTTTGTTCTTAGTTCGTATGGAATTTACATTGGTCCCTCATACTGCATTCAATGTTATTTTCTTGCTCATTTAGACTTTTGTTCAATTACATAAAAGTTTCATATTGGTTAACCTCAATGTATAGTCGACTATCAATCTCAATTAAATTAAATTAAAAAACAAAAATTGATGAATATTTTAAAAAATTAAATATTATTTAACCACCAATCGATACGGACAGTCATTCGATTTATTTACAGGATACGTAGCCGTCCCGAAGTACGACGGTCAGCTGCCTATAAAATTCAATAGCAAATACGTCCCTGAGGCATCCACTTCTTCTACGTCGGATATACGCGTACGTGCAGCTGGCCAATTTTTTCAAGGGGGACTCAAGCGAAATAGTGGCTTCTCGGAATCTATTAAAGAGAAAGAGTGAAAGAGAAACGTTCTTCTCCCTTTTTTTTAATACTGATTCTCGTTAGTTAGTTAAACTCCAGACGTCATCTGAGTTTCTGCTGATCGCGTGTTTCCTGCAAAGTAAACGCGTTTACGAACTGCGCCGCAAAGCACCCACACTCCCCCTCCCTCCTCTCTCTCTCTCTCTCTCTTTCTCAAGAGTCTAGTCAATTTCTCATCTCTCTCTTGACTTTCTATCGAGTTTCGAGTCTCTACCCAGGACTATAGGAAATTCCCGATACCCAATACCGGGGCGCTCGCCGCTTTCGTTGCTCCGATACTTCCGAAGCAGCTCTAACGACGACTTTAGCGTAGTCGTTAACTCTCGGTCACAGAATACGAAAACCCTTCCTTCCGTTTCACTGATCTTTCCAAAACTTCCAATTTTACTTAAGTAAACGTTTATGGTATTCGCTCGCAGCGGGGCACGAGGCATCCACCATTTACCATTACTCAGCAACACCATCTTTCACTACCATTCGAACATTAAAGACGTCTGTGATACACAGTTTCTAATTTCAGAATCACGTGATAGAGCACCGACCAATCAGAAACGTCCGTGTGGATTGGACATAAGGATAGGAATGAGAATCAAAGCACGAAAATATATAGACGATCTGGCGAGCACGCAACTGTATACACAGCATCAGGAATAGGAAGAGTACTCTTAATTCAGTAACGTATTAAGATATGTACATCTTATCCATTGTCACGCCCCCTATAGGTATACTGCTTCTTAAAGCTATGTCTTCAAGGTAATCAGGTGAAACAAGAGTGTTGCCAGGAAAACGTTGATCTCCGTCAAAGTATACTAGCTCGTCCATGCAAGCAGAAAGTGCCTGACGTCGCACTTAGATACTAGGGTACCTCTACTAGCGTAGCTACTTTGACGTAACGTGCGCTTCTAGTTGAGACTTTGACTCAAGGTGACCTAATTTGTCTGCTTGCGGAAAGTGCGCAACGTGGGTAGCTATTCCGACGACTTGCCCTGCGTTAGGTTACGACAACATCCCTTTTCACTCACCATCTTCTATACCCTCTGTAGCTAAACATACAGTCACTTTATATATACACGTATATATACATACCGAGTATCACAACCATTGCCGTGGCCCTTATTGACTAACTCTCTCATTCTCTCTTGTCGCTTTCCTTCGCTACCTACGCTACCTTCAATAAAGCCCTTGCCTTCGGCACAACCGCTACCTTCATTCTACGTCTTCTACCCAACCCACCTACTGTACATGCCTTCTGTGAGATAGGCGTCTATCTTGCGGTATGACCTAACCTATAGAGACGGTGCAAAGTACCCCTTTGTCGGAGAATGCTCTTTGGGACTCTTACTCCCTCAATACTCTTTATCACGAGGTGTTATTCATGTATCCGATGACGTGATTAAGACACCAAAAACAGCAGTACCCCGACTCTTTCGTTGTTCTTGTAATTAATGTTTATATTGGTATGTTTGGCTGTCAGAATGACTTTTCTTTTCGTGTGACGTTTAGCACCTGACAATCAAAGTATATGAAGAAATAGAGAGGGAGTGTGAACCCATGAAGTCCATGACGCTCGCGGACCACACGAGAACGTTGAGAGTAAGTGAGTGAGAGAGTGTAGAATAGAAAGAGATATGAACTCTGACACTTGTCGCGACTGTCAGTGAGGACACCACTCGTACCAGGAAGAAAATAAATTTCAAATGAGCCTTCCGAGCAGCCCTTTAAAAATTGTCGACGTCGTCTCGCGACACCCTGCAGCGACGTGGCTGCGTCGGGACACGCGAGAGAACAGAAGGGTTCACGTGGGCATATCGCGGGGGTGCGCACCACTTTATTTGTATTAGAGTCCAGTAGCTTGCCTAATCGAAAGAAAAAGAGAGAGAGGGAGAGAGAAAGAGAGAGAAAGAGTAAGAGAGAGACCTATATATTGTCTCCGTGGAAATATTTCCTGTTCGCGTTCATTACGGCAGCCATTCAGCCTCCACTTAGCAGATCCTTTGTCCATGAAAAGGTCCATTCCACCGAGGAAATTTATATTTCGTGGGATATATACTTGGCTGGTTCCTAAGGGTGGATGCCAACCGGCCGGCAACAAGGGAGCCAACTTTTCCGAAATAACTTGAGTTTCCGCAATACCGGCCTCGTTGCTTTCATCCATTCAGCTCTCTTACTGCTGTTTCTCCCTTTTTCCATCTCCCGACCTGACCCGGATTTTCCATGCTATTCGAAATTCCCGCCAATCGACTCGTACACGCGAGCCATTGTTTTTCTTAAAGATCCAACGCGTCATTTGACAAAGAAGATTATCGCGTGCTACTCACCCATAAGGAGGCAACTCGGGCTCGCAAATGCGCAGCCCACGTTGTTGCGTCCAACCAGAAAGGATGGCCACTCGACGCGACGTTAACTCGATTTGGGGGTTATATTCGGCTGGGACTTTTCGACAAATTGCTGTGAATTTATTCCTAGGGCAAAAATAAGCGGGCGTATTTTATCTCGTACCTTACTGTGTTTTATAGGGGCACGCTCCTGCGGAGATGGCATATGTGGAAATACCGTCTGTTTTATGCCTACCTAAACATCTGGAACGCTTCTTCGTAGCACACACTTATTTACGCTATCCTCCCTCCATATATATATATATATATATATATATACATGTATCCAACACAAAACGTAACGTGGCACGAGAGCGAAGGACATGCCAGGTCCCATCTAAGGGTTGTCCACTTATATGCTTCCCTATATATCTATAACGACGCATAACCTATACATCCTTTTTCGGACACTTTCTTGTCGAGTATCTTTGATACTTTCGCGTATTTCGTTTCACAGCCAACGGTTAAGTGTTCACTCATCATCCCTGTTACTCTCGTTATAGAAGGAAAAATCTGTCTCTCTCGTATTTTCTTCGCTAAAAAAAATTTAACGATATTTCCGGGCAGGGCAGGTACTCGTTTCTTCCATTAGGATTCTCTTTTGTACCTGGTCTTTCTTCATGTTCGTTTCATTCGCTCTTCACACTCTTTACCCGCTCGACTCACTTGACTCACTCGAGAGACCGGAGAGAGGAAGACGGTACCAGTCGTCATTCCCGGAGGAAGGATCTCCCGGTTGACAAGCTACGAGTCGACGGCGCTCTCTCCATCTACATGCTACTTTTACACGTTCTTTATTTATTTAAAGACCAAACGCTCCTGACTAAGTATACTCGTCGAGTGTCAAGTCTTTATCAACATGGCGTATAGCGCAATGAACTAGGAAGTAACGTGCCCTTTTAACGGTGTAAACAGTGTTTCAACCACGGAAGAGATCGTGGATAACGTGACCCTATATAGTCAGCTATAGTCACCCATCATGTCATCTATGTTAGTCAGCCAGTCAAGCTATAGTCAGCCAGCGCAGTTGGGGATCCGGCAGATAGGTAGCGCGCAATGAAGCGACTCACGATTGGAAAAGGTCTGGGATTATTCAGCGGCCTTTTCGCCGGCCGAGATTTTAGAAGAATATAACGCAAGACCTGGGAAATTGAAGCAAGCGATTCCGAGGGAAAGCAGAATGGTTCTGGAGAGTTTAAAAGGGTGTAGGGCGAAGGTGGACTCCATGAGAGAGAGAGAGAGAGAGAGAGAGAGAGAGAGAGAGAGAGGACAGGGCGAATGTAGCCTGGAAAACCCACGCGTCTGTATATACATATACACGCGTACTCACGGCACGAAGCTTTGCAGGACACTCCTCTTTTCGGTACGCCCGAACTTTGTCTTTTTGTTTCCTTTCTTTATCTTCTCCTCTCTTTTTCATCATCGTTGAACGGCGAATGCGTAATCGTGTCATCTCGCTGCGAACTTTGACGTACGTCGTATTTATTTTCGACGAAAAAGAAGGATGAATTTTTTTTAAGATTTTTTGTTTGATCTCTCTACCTTCTTCTTTTGTAGCGACCATCTTTTGTCACGAACGCTACTTTTCGATGGTCTCCTGTTGATAGAGTCCTTTCTATAGCTGTAGCAAGGACGGGTGCTGCTGGGGGTGTAGTAATAATAACTGCTAGAGACAGTGTGTATGTGTATATATATATATATTATAAAGCAGTCTCTTTCACGTGTTCGGCATTGGCTATTATCAACAAAGGTTCAATGCTTTCTTATAGCATACAGCGTTTAATTAGGAATTAGCACCGAATCCACTCCTTTGTCCGGGACAGAGGCTCAAAGGATTTGGACCGTAGAGTCCAGAGTAATTGGTTGCTTGACTTCTCGGCACGAGGTAGCCAATCAGAGGACGTCCAGGACTCTCTGCGACGGTTAGATGTACAGATAAGTAGATGACGAGATGAACGGACTGCGAGACGCGACTGAAGATAACCAGATGGCGTGACAGGGAGACAAGTGAGATAGTTAGTCGACGAGATGACGAGATGGCTGAAAGTTTGTGTTGCGAGTGTAACGACCAGCGAGAGAGAAGCGGCGCTGGGAAAAGTGGATTAGTAAGGAGGAGTTTGAGGAGGGAGTGGGTGTTGGGACTTCTAGTGGCAAAACTCACACGTCCCACCCCTCGCACTCTGACAACTCTCGGGGATGGAAGTCATTGTGAAAAGATGGCTCTCTGCCGGCGCTCTGGACAAAAGAAAAGAAAAGAGGACGTTGAAGGACACGTATAGGGTAATGGTGGATCCCGGTCGAGGGGCAAGGGGCTGGTGGTAGCAGAAGAACATTTGTAAAAAAGTAACGTCAATCAAGCACATGGAATTTTTCGTAGCAACTGTCAAGCTTCCGGTTGGTGAATTCCCGAAGAATTATACTCGAGAGGTCACACGGGAGCGTCTTTGGATTTGAAAGGAGTCACGGATAACGATAGCAAGGGGGAGTGGAGGGGGACACCGAAGAGAACGGACGAAGAGTCAAGCTGAGGGAATACGAA
This sequence comes from Cephus cinctus, assembly GCF_000341935.2. Classification (NCBI taxonomy): domain Eukaryota; kingdom Metazoa; phylum Arthropoda; class Insecta; order Hymenoptera; family Cephidae; genus Cephus; species Cephus cinctus. Next base: position 47,172 of record NW_014334027.1, on the reverse strand, counting down.
GTGGAACGTGGAAAAGGCACCTGGGCCCTCGTAGCTCCCCCAACTGAACTTTCCATGGCATCGTCCTTCTGGATTCCAAACAGGAGCTTACACTGGAACACGTGGCTCTTAGTCGAACTCCTTACGGATGAACCGTTCCGCGTCCCTTGAACTTTGCCCTGGCTGAGATTTACGTGTGTCTGAGCTTTCATCGAGGTTTTCGGTTTATTAGACTATAGGCAGATAGAAGAGGCCCATCCCCGAGATTCAAGGGTAGCCGCTAGTGGATAGGCCCGTTGGTAGGCAGACAGTCTTCGAAGATATATATATATATTATAGGGAGGAACGAGTGGGGGAGATGCTATACTATATCGGTTGGTCAGTGTGCTGGGATTCGATGCCATAAATCCACATAAAAAGAATATTCACCGGTTCAATTCCCCAAAGGAAGGTTGTCGAGGAGGAGGGAGGTGGCCGTGGAAGAGTATGGGGATCAGTGGAGGTAGAGGAGACGAAGGCCTACCAAACCTGGATAACTTATGGGGGTGTGCATGAAAGACGTGGCCGAAAGAAATATCAAATAAGCGTGCGAGGGAGAGGTCGTATATCGATTTTCGTTCGCGCTAATAAATAGGCGCATGCGCCTGAGGTTGGATCCGCCGTCGGTCACCGTGAATCCTCCCCGTAACTACGCACGGGGCTGTGTTGTGCTGCGCCCCGGGGAATAAAATTCATCCTGACGCGTGCAACTGGTATCCCAATTACTTCTGGAGAGCCATTAGAGGAGTGCGCGGCTCTTACTTGACTCTATAGACTTGTATGGGTATAGACGACGTCTGGCGTCTACGATACCGACGCTCGTCGATCCTGTCAATTTTAACCCAGGTTCCCGGCCGCTGATGACGATGTCGATCTTTCACCCTAGCAGTCCATCAACTCTACCCGGACAATCAGTTTCGCTACCCCCTTTTTTGTACTTCTCTCTTTTCGGCCCGCTCCGGTATTGACTTTTCATAAACGTCACTCATTCTGGATTTACTCCAAATCATCCTCATAATGAGTTCATGACCCGTACATGATTTGTTCATTTTACCCGCAGGGTTCCGTGTCAATTACAGTACACAACGTAATTTTCATCCCTCTTCTTCCTCCTGGTTCGTATCGCCCTCTCGAAGAAGTAGGGCGGACTGGGTGCTTTAACCCTCTACTCCCCCCCCCCACTCTCCCTCCCACCCACCAGTAGGTCATTCGTTCATTACTTCTTGCGGTCATTCACTTAAACCTCGACAGCTAACACCGCTAGCCGATCGAAAATCACGAGCGGACTCACCCTTACTTGCCAGAATTTCCTTTCTCCCTCACTCTCGTTCTCCCCTATAAGGGTAATACTGTATATCAGCTCATCCCCTCTCTCTCAAACTTCTCTACCCACACTGTCTAAGTAACCACACCGCAATGGATAATCTCAAAAGGAACCGGATACCTCCCAGTGGAATTGAACCTTCACTTGCTTTCCGGACCGACATTGAGCACCTACGTTTCCGAGCAGCCCCTGGCAAGAAAGAGAGGGTGAAAGGAGAGGAGGAAAGTGAGGAGTGCGGTGGTCCAGAGGAAAGAATGAGATAAAGTGAGAAGGCGCGAGAGGGAGGAAGGGGGGGGAGTAAAAAAAGAAATGAAAAGAAACAACGACACAACGAAATAAAGGAAGAACAAAGGAACGAGGGGATGGAAGAAAGGATTTGGTCGTGTCGTAGGATCGCACCACCATCCCCCCCCCTCCCAACAACGAAGCTTTTTTCTTTTCTTTTTCTTCATCCCTTTTCTTTTGCCTTTCCCCTTCCCTGTCATTCCCTACCCTTTCCACGACGTTTTCATTCCCAAGGAAACCTCTCAGGAGACACGGAAAACTGTGCCAGGAGGACTCGGTTACCAAACGACTGGGACGTTTCTCAAATATGGTTCCTCTTTAATTTTGTCTCCTTCGTTTAAAACGTTAATTAACATTCATTAATTGGAACGAATCCGCAAGGGTCTGGACGATTCTATACCGTGTCGTGAGACTTTTCGTCTTCCATTTGTCGAATTAAGAGCGATGTACATTCCCTTCTTGTTTTTTACGCTGTCAGAAAAATTCTAGACTTTTTTTCACTCTCTTAAGCTCTTTGGGTATTATTGTTAGTTTATTGTATCTCTCTCTGTTTCTCTTGGACTGCTTGTCCGAGATACCTGTATTCGCTATTAAGACACATGTGTCTATGTTTGCGGTTATACGGAGTGACGTATGTGTTACAAAAGAAGATTCCAGTGTTCATATTACACGTGGATGGAATAACCCAGTCAACCCTGCATTACAGTCAAGTAGTAGTAATTGGAGAAAATGTAGTTAAATTTTTTTAATAATACGGAAATCTAGGACGTGGAGATCGAGTCGGTTAGATAATGAGATTGATGCTATAAAGTAAATCAGGAGACAGATTAATGATTATTGGGAATATAATCGAGCGAGAAATTCAGATGCACAGATGGTCGTGACGTTATATCAGATTGAAGAGTTAAAGGAGAAATATTTGCATAGCGTTTTGAAAATATGGAAGCCCGTGCAATGATAATGGTAAAAGTTACGAATACGGGAATAAGTATAGTCGAAGTGGCGAGAAGTGGTATCGACGTGAAACCTTCTTATCTACCTGGATACAGGGGTAACTCGCGCGACAGTCGAGAAATAGGGAAGCGCCACGACGCTTTTGCATCGAATTCGCGTTCCGTCGGCAATCGACGATCATGCCTTGCAGATTCGCGGCAGCGTCCGCTAGCGTCGGCGCGTTACGATAGAAGATTTTGCAACGGCGTGTGCGATCATTGACTTGGCCAGCGGCGCAGACGCCTCGCCACTCCGACGCACAAACCCAACGCTATTCCCATTCCAATTGGCATTCCCATCCCCACTACTACCGGCATCTACGTCCCCCCTCCCGCCTCCCACTTTCCGACTCGTGGAGTTCATGGGGGGTGGGGCGATCCTGCCGCAGTACCGACGGGTTTCCGTTAAGGGTAGAAACCCTCGTAACGCGGTTATAAAGATTTTTAATTAGCCGAAAAGGCGAACTTTCGAAATATGCGTGTTTCCTTGGTGAGCAATCTCTGAACCACGAGACTCTAGTCGTTCAGAACTTACAGTGTTTAAATCTGTCAGAAACCATTCAAATATTCTTGTAAACCGTCCCGGACACGACGATTCGCCGCCGTCGACAATTTGTTCGTGTACATCGTCCACGTCGTTGTCATCCTTTACATCGTGAACCTCGTGCGCGGATTTATCGTGTAAATAGTGTTCAGCCTTTTATAAGTTGGTTAATCGTTAATCCCATTTCTAACCTCTAAAACCGTTTCTCTTTCACTCGATCGTTCAGACTGTATCGGAGGCTCCAGTTCTGTCTCGGTTTCTTTGTCTTCTGACTACTATCTCTCCCTATCTTTCTCTCCATCTCTCTTATTTAGTCCTTTTTGTTTATATGGATATCCTGTGAGACAATTGTATTAATGAGTTCGCGCGAAAAAGCGGAACACGAAGACCCGGACGAAAACTCTTGAGGATGTGGCGGAGACTCTTCGACGTGGCCCTTCTGCTCTTCATTCCAGGTTCTTCGATTCTCTCTTTCTCAACTTTTTCTTTCCCCTTTTTCTTTTCTTTCACTCTCTCCCTTTCTTAATCCCACCTAACCTGTAGCTCTTTTAAACGTTTCTTTCAACCACCAGCTCCCGTTTCAAATGTCGTACTTTGATCTTGTTTTCCTCGGTAATTTCCATAGAAGAGTTTTATCCAGCATGTCTTATTTCTTCTTACACAGTAATATGGTGAGTCATAATTATCCCTAACGATCGTTATAAACTCCCTCGTGGTCTCATATCAATTTTCAATGAGGCGATCTTATATTATCATCTGGTAGTCCTGTCCAGAGAAGGGAAGCCCTCGAAGATCGAGATGGCACACCCTGACGGGGCTTTCACCTCCAGGACACGCCCTTGCTAAACCGCGGGACGTTTGCGAAACCATGAATCGTTTTTAGTTCTCTCTATGAACCTTATAATTGGCTTAATTTCAAATAAAGTAGTCGTCCAAGGCGTGCGGGCTTCGTTGCCCTTAAGCCGCTCCTCAATTGCCTCTAATTGAATCGAGTCACATTGGGACTCCTCTCTGTCTTTCTCCCTCCCTCCTTCTACCCCCTCTGCCCCTCCCTCACCCTCCCCCGCACTCAACCCTCTCTCTGTCTCTGCTCTATGCTATGTTTGCAAGCTCTCGCTAAGCCAGATATTTATGGCTGTGTACCATAGCGACCATCTCGTCTGCCTCGCTTTAGTCCTCTGCATAGTGACTGCTAGTCAACGAGTAACAGTCGTACCACCTGAACCATAGAAGAGAAAAAAAAACTAGTAACGTTAATGTCACTCACAATACCGTCAAATATAATTAAAATAGTTATAAATAAAACAACTTGATAAAATTACTTACTTAATGTATGTACATACATATAGAAGCACGCTATGGTCAATATTTCTTGTTCAACAATAATGATAAATAAGGGTTCATAAATTATTAATGATCATACTCTATATAATCCAATCTTTTTTTTTGTCAGGAATGGGAGCACTGCAAATGACCCCACTACAGATACCCCAACACGTCGTTTTCAATCAGACGGTGAAGCTTGAGTGCAACTTCAACTTGGACCGCAAACTTCTCTACTCGGTAAAATGGTACAAGGACGGAAATGAATTTTATCGTTACCTACCGAGGGATGTGCCGTCCGTTCAAGTTTTTCCAGTGGCTGGCGTGGTTGTCGACGTAAGTGCGTTTCTAACGTTTTGGATCGGTAATAACGAAAGTATGAAAGGAATGAGTGGAAAGGAAATGGGAACAAAAAGTAGAATCAAGTATGAAGCTTTCGTGGAAGAAATTAAAATGCCATTTCCTTGCTCTTCTGCTTCTTCTCCTATTTTCATTTTTCTTCTGGCAATGACTATTGCCCCACTCATCCAACCCCGTTAGCTTCTTCCCGGCCCGCAACCCTCACCCACTTTACCTTACCGTAAATACCGTAAAAGTACATAGTAAGTTGCAATCATTACTTTTCCCTTTTTATTTCTTGTTTTACTCTGTATTAGCTGTCGGAATAAGAATGCGTGTCTGGACTTTTTATGATTTTATCTATGAAATCGGAATCTGGAGATGACGTAACTCTTACCGAATACGTCAACACTCATATAAGTGTCTGTGGTAGGAAATCGATTTTAATGATTTTATATTATTTTTATTTATTTTATTTAATCGGTATGTTGCAGACGCGCGAATCTACAAATAGATCAGTCGTCCTCAACAATGTTGACCTCAGCAGCTCAGGAAGATACCGTTGTGAAGTTTCCACGGAAGCCCCGGCATTCCAGACAGTTTCAGATCACGCTGACATGATGGTAGTCGGTGAGTCACTGACTCCTGTAATAGACCATTAGACTGGATACACGTCACACGCGTTGCCATGTATAATTTCTTATTATGATGTAATAGTGAATAATTCGAAAACATGAAATTACAGTATTGCCGGATAAAGGACCACGAATAACCGGTGGTCGATCGAAATATCAGATCGGCGATATTGTCCGTTTGAATTGTACCTCAGCCCGCTCAAAACCTGCTGCCCTTTTGAACTGGTTCATCAATAGCGAACCGGTACGTGTCACTATGTGTTCTTTGTAAATAACAATCATCGTCTACCTCACGTACACCTAATGAATACCCATAGTGATTGATGCTAGCCAATCACTATATAGGTTAGGTAATGTTATTATTTCAATATATATATATATATTACTTCAATGATTTCAGGCTGATCCTCAGTATCTGAAAGGACCTCACATTACGGACGTGGATGAAAATGGCCTTGAGACTGCACAGCTGGGTCTTGAGTTTCGCGTGAAGACCAAGCATTTCAAACGCGGCGACATGAAGCTCAAGTGTCTCGCGACAATAGCGACGGTTTATCTTCAGAGCAACGAGGAAAGCGTCGAGGGCGACGAGAGACTCCTAAAGGCGCCAGTTATGGAAAGTCGTGAGACCAGGGCGCAGAGCCACACGAGAAACGATATGCCAAATGGTGAGTATCCCTAATTGATTTATTATTTTATTTATGGTTTTCTCTTGTTCCCCGGAGCTAACGGGCATTCATTTCCGGTATACGCAAAACAATCAATAGCAAGCTACAAAGCGTTAGCCAGGCTCACGTCAAGAAGCCGTTAAAGTATTAACAGGATGCGTGACCTGATCACGCATCCTTTCAATGCATTATACAATAAATTCATATTGATTTTCAGTTACGTTCAATATTTGTCAACGGTGTTTGTTTCAGGTGGCGGATATTGCATCGCAAGGACAAGCTCAGCGTCCATTTTGATACTGGTTATGTTATTTGTCACGCGATAATAATTACTTTTTAACACGTTTTTTTCTCATTTTTAATATATTTTTTTTTTCTTTACTTTCACGTCGCTTCCTAATTCTTACCGATCACGTAAGACATCGTTTTTATTGTATCGGACATATTAACTGGTAAGTCGTGTATTGGCGCTAAACTATTCGTAAGTAAGTGTACATTTTCGGATGGACGTCCGGTATGTTTCCATAGAGTATAAGGGTTCTTACGCGTGTGTGAAATGCCGTGTTTCCTACTTAATGTTAGCATTATTGTTGTTATTATTATTATCGTCATTGTTATCAATATTTCTTTTTTATCGCGAGTGTCCTCGACAACTGCGCGACGCACGACAGGTATTATAATATTTATATATTTCTACTATCGGCTGCATACCAGGGGAGAGGGCCCCGGTCCTTATTGTTCGACGAATCGATTACTTTCCGGTCCTAGTAAAGAACATAGTTGTCATGATTCTCGTCACTCATCAATATCGTAAGTCGTCATGCTCGTTGTCGTTGTCCTTATTGTTATTCTCGTGCAAGAACACGAGCTACGAAGCGTCCCTGTACGTGTATATCAATATCATTGCGCAATTAAGATTTAAATTTTCCCGCCCACGACGCGCCACGTTAACTCGACGCTGATTGGTCTGAGCGATGGTGGCGCCCGTCCGCTAATTTATTACGTGTAAAAAACGATCGCAGTAGTAGATTGAACGCTAGAGGATCTGTCAACGCCGGTTTGAACCTCGGTTTGTTTATTATTTTCACGGGACTTCCGAGTCGCTAGCATCCATCAACGGGGAAGTATATTTTAATGTCTGAATCAAGGACAGCCTTTATATCAATGACGCATACATTATGTAATTATTCAATATCAACAAGATTCAACCATTTTACTTTGTCTATCTTCTCCTAGTAAACATACTTCCATATACGCTGAAATCACTTCGTTTTACTCTTTTTCCTTTTAATATCAATAATCGTGTTCCTCCTTCGATTCTAGCGAATGCTATATATAATATATGTATATATAATATACAGGGTGTCCCAAAATTACCTGACCAACGGGGTATGGCGGTGTTCGAGAGGCACCACTGATCACGAAAATGACCTTCCTTTTGTCCGGAAGGTCATAGTTTTTAAATGGGAGCAGGTCAAAGTTGACCAATCAGAGGAAGGCGTCAAGAGAAACGTAGCACCTGCGAACTCTGAGTTTTCTTCCCTCGGTTTTGTTTCTCGGTAGCTTCGGGCAGGATGACGTCAGCCGAAGACATGCCTATGGGAAACAAGAAACAAGCTACCGAGAAAGAAAAGCGAGAGAAGAAAACTCAGAGTTCGTAGATGCCTACGTTTCTCTTGACGCCTCGTTCTGATTGGTCAACTTTGACCTGCTCCCATTTAAAAACTATGACCTTCCGGACAAAAGGAAGGTCATTTTCGTGATCAGTGGTGCCTCTCGAACACCGCCATACCCCGTTGGTCAGGTAATTTTGGGACACCCTGTATATACACATATATATGTATATTATATAATAATTACGCGTTCCCAGCGTCGAAACGTAGAACGAGACTTACATACGTAATTATATGGAATTGTGCCCGGTTTTTATTGATCGATATCAGTAACCTCGTATCACTTCATTATTAACTTCTCCGAATTTCATTCTTCCTCGACAAGAATCGCCGATAATGTCGCGCGGCAAAATTATCTGTTAAGTTTGCCCACTTCGATTGTCAACAACACGCAGAAAGATTGATCGCGGAAGAAGAATCTATTTGAGATGAAAGATTAACATATCCGCACGCTAATACAAGAAAAAAATCAGACTGAATTGCACGACACGATTTCAACCGGATATCTGTGAGATTCTTATCAAGACGACGATGGCTATTTGCCGTGCGACGTGAAACTAGAGCGACGCGTTACAAACTGTTGTGTCTATGTCCTTTAGGATTCCCTTTTTACTATACAGAATACAATGCGTACCTATAAATATATATAATATATACAGTATATATTATATATAATACGTATAGATAATATATTTTGTAATTACATCGAAACGGTCAGCGATCCGATAATTACTTGCTTATCTATGTACGTATCTATATACATACTATAGAAAGATTTTTTAAGATACGTTTATATGAGTGTTAGTTGGCAGGCCTTGCAGTTAGTGTCGCTCACTTGAAGAGATGCCGTGTTAAGAGCTCGATGGAGATTCAAATATATGACGAGTAAAATACTTATTTTTATCAATATTAATAAGATTATGGCATTCGAATATTTCCGATGATATTTTTGGTATTAACTTTATCATTTGTTTTCCTTTTTTCTCTCCAACATGAGAACGACACGTATTATTCGTATGTACGTTTTATCGTTCGCTTCAGATAACTGTAATTATAAGATTCTCGTGCACGTCGTACACTTGTGTACCTGTAAATATGTACATAATTTTCATCGTTATTAAAACAATTCATTATTACGACAAAGCGTCGTTTACCTTCATTTATTACCCGGAGACGCAATGTAGGTAGAGCGATGGACTGCAATGAAAATTATGAAGATGATGGATATTCATGTTTGTTTCTTTGCACTGCTCATTCGGATGAGTAGTTGCACTTGAGATGGTAACTAATAAAGTATAACTAATAGTATGAATAGATTAATTACTTGTATGGATTTGGGAGGGGGGGATGCTAGTACGAATATCAGTATTAGCAGTAATGTGTAGATTAATTAGTATCTATTGATATTTATGAATTTGATGAAGTTTATTTAAATATGTATAGACAATTCAGTTATTTTAAAATGTATTGACAGTCGATAATGTAGACTCCTGAATATATATTACCGATCGAGCATGTGATCATTACATATGATAAGTCTATGTTATATGGTAACTGGAGAAAATTAAAATTATAATACTCTCATTTTCAGTAAGATGACTTTCGTTTTCATAATTGCATCAGTTGCTCACGGTGGCGCTACTGACCATATTGTTATCAGCTGGAGACAGTCAATTCGTAAGAAGTCATTTGATTACTGATTAAAGGTTGCTGCCTTTTAGTAGATAGTTAACGTTTGGTCTATTTTCGTGAAGAACGGCATCATGGCAGCTACGACAGTTGCTCGTCTCTTGTTCAATCGTGGAACACAAAGTCTCAGAAATACACGACAAATAGGTCCAATCATCAAATTCTATTCCAGTGAGTACAAATACCGGTTTCTTGTTTTTTTTTGTGGTGCGACGACTATCTTACTCGAGGCAAATATTTTCGTGTTTTAAAGACATGCGTGATTCTTTTATCTTTTTTCCATGGAAATAAACGATTAATAGAGAAAAAGAAGATTGCAGTAGTACTTCTTTTATTATATGAAAAACGACGATTTGAGAATAAAAAAAATATTCCGTACAAACCGTATGGAATTTGCTCGATTTTTTTATTTAGACCTTCTAAGCGTATAAAACGGTGACTCGTATAATGGCGGGTCAATAATCTATCCCATCCATCGAGTCATGTATCGAATAATAATTATTGACCTCGTGTTGTTCACTATAAGAAAATATCATTATACGCCATGTAAAGAATTGTAATTGAATCGGTTCCCCATATTTCATGGCAATCGATCAAATGTAACGTGATAAATATATAATAATAATATTTGTATGCTGGTACGAAAATTTTTTTTTTTTGTGCAAATTCTTACTTCACGGTGATTGCGTTAACGAAAATTAATGATGATCTGTATGATTAATTTCAGTAACGACTTACGTAATCAACCATACCGACAGTTCTCATATAATATTCCTCGCTTATGTATTATGCCCTTGTTTACTTAGCACATCGAAAACATCACGATAATATGACTATCACAAATACCAATTCAAAATTTGCGATAGCAAAATTTATCAAGGTAATACATTGAAATCTGATGATTTTATTTTTTTAGGCCAAACGCCGAACTATGAACACATAAAGATTGAGCCGGTGGGAGAAAAGAAGAATGTCGGCCTAATTACTCTAAATAGACCGAAGGCTCTGAACGCTCTTTGCGACAAATTGATGGTTGAGATAAATGATGCCATTTCTAAGTTCGATGCCAATGAAAGTATTGGAGCCGTCGTCATCACTGGAAGTGAAAGAGCTTTCGCAGCTGGTAAATAGACTAAAAATTATCAAAGGCATAAGGGAAGGATTGAAATACAAATATATGTATTGCAGGTGCTGATATCAAGGAGATGGTAAACACAAGTTATGCACAGTGCATTGGTGAAAATTTTCTGGCCTATTGGGATGGTGTCAGCAGAGCCAGGAAGCCAATAATTGCTGCAGTCAACGGCTACGCCGTATGAGCCATTATTGATTAAATGATTATCCAACTAAAGCGTATTGATATAAAATTTCAAGAATGATTTTGATGTTTCAGCTGGGTGGCGGCTGCGAGCTGGCTATGATGTGTGACATTATTTATGCTGGTGACAAAGCGAAATTCGGCCAACCAGAAATCGCCCTTGGTACGATACCTGGTGCAGGTGGTACTCAGAGACTGACCAGAGCAGTAGGCAAGAGTAAAGCAATGGAGCTTGTATTAACGGGAAATCAAATAACAGCAGAGGAAGCTGAAAAAAGTGGTAAGTAATGCAAAGAGCAATAGATTCAAATGCAATTTGTGGTTCACGGTGATAAATACGATCATTCCATCCACTCAATCCATTTCCGTTTATTGAGAAAAAAATTCTTGGTTAGGTCTCGTGAGTAAAGTATTTCCGGCGGATCAGGTTGTACCAGAAGCCATTAAACTTGGAGAGAAGATAGCTTCTCATTCTCAGCTGATCGTTGGCATGGCTAAGGAGGCTGTGAATACAGGTAATTCATTCTGTTCTCTTAATCCTGGTGTATCCAATGTGCGAAATATTTGCGAACAGACAATAACTAATGATAATTAATTGACATGATAAGTAATTAATTTTTTTTGTTTGCAGCTTATGAAACCACACTCAGTGAAGGTTTGCACTTCGAGAGGCGTTCATTCCACGGAACATTTGCCACGGTATATTTTTCGTTAACTTTTCAACTTCTTTTGTCATTTTAGCTAATTTCGAAAACAAATATTTTCTTTACAGTCCGACAGGAAGGAAGGTATGACGGCTTTCGCGGAGAAGCGTCCACCAAAATTCACAAACCAATAAAATGAAAAGCCACGGAGGAGTACAGCAGAAAAAATCAAAATGGTCTATACAAAGTTTTGTTTTTATGAGAAACAAAATATTTTTTATACACGTTATACTTAATGTCTGAATTATAGCAGTTGACCTTAATGTGTTAAGTGTCTTAATTAAAAGTAAGGTTAGAAATAGTAATCCCAGCTTGTCCAAGGGACTCTTTTATTATAAGATATTACTGCCTTTACACATGGGGGAGATTTCGTATATGATACACTTAATGTAAAATAGCATAGCGATTAACGATATGAAATGGTAATCCACATGATCGCAATAAGATTTAAAATCAAAACCTAAACAAATCAGCGCAATTGACGTAAACGCAAAGGGGATCATTACAATACAAAAACATTTAAATTGTATATAGAATTAGTGAGATGCATTTTAAAAGTAGGAACGATAATGTCTCAGTGAGACTAATAGCCATGAGATGCGTGTAGCTTCAGGGAAAAAAAGAAACCAAGAAACATCTCAAATTGACTTGCGCAATAATATAATTTAAAAAAAAAGAGAAATCATGCATCGATAGAAAATCTCCTATAAGTAATCAGCAGGTTTTCGCGCGCCAATCCCATGATTGTCCATCATTTCTTTTTTTTTTATATACATATATATGTATATATATAACTTTCGATTTCTTTACTTCCTCTGGCGTCCCACTTGATACACCAAACAGGATCGACATTTGGTTGGATTTAACTGGTCGAAATTACAATTGATACCAGGTGACGTATCGCCCGTAGCTCCGGACGCGTTTAATTACGTTGACTAGCTAATACTAATGAAGTACGTAAAAATATAAGTAGACCTGGAGGATGTCACGTTATTACAGCTACATATACATTTTAGACAATTTTCGTGTCGATACAACTTTCCTCTGTATCGCCTTAATAATTAATTTAAAAAAAGGATAAGATGAAAGCACAATCGGAGGGGGGGTATAGGTCAGGAGAAAAGTAGTTAACATTAAACTTAAGAAAATTCGAACTAGCTACCCTTAAGCTCTAAGAGAGACAGACTCTACAGGGTCTGCCCTCGCTGCACTGTCCGTATTCATTAAATTCGCTTAATTAGTAATTAAGTACGCGCGAGAAAGTGCGCTCCACGCTGATATTAAGTATTACGAATAAATCCGAGTCTCTTGAAGAAGGTTGACAGCCGACATTGATCTACCGAGTGGCACGTAACACTACTGAATATTCGAATGATCGTACAAAAAATTAAAAATTTGTAAAAAAAATTCATATTAAATTGTATCCTTTAGGAAAATTGGAAAAAAAGTGGTATAAAATGTTTGTTGTATACATTACATCATATATAAGAATAGAAGAACTTACTAGGTACAGCATAGTCTTGATTATAAATTGCACTTTGACAATTAACTAAAATAGACTAAGGAGTCTCTATTAAACTGTACTAAGTGAACGGTATATTCGTACAATATTTTGTATAGCAGAGCGAGTGAAAAATTGGTCGTTTCTTTTTTTTTGTAAATTACTACGTACAGAATATATGTATATAGGTATATATATAATATGTAGAATGACGTGCCACTCGGAATTGATTTTCGTATTACGGTGAACAGTGTACGAAGATATCTAGGGGAAATTTCATCAATTTTTTTTTATGTATATCACAGTTGCAAGCTCTGCTCATAAGCTACGTCGGTAGTGTAGTAAAGAAGGAATAAATGCTGATACTTTACGCGTTACGTTATTATCTTTCTCAAGATTTCACCCTATAATCTCTATACCCCTCTTATCGTATCTCGGATGTTCTTTCACACTGGTTGATTAACGAGAGTCAATTTACCGCTTATTGCGATTCTTCATGGTAAAGCGTCTCCAAAAGTTACCACCCTTCTTCGAAGGTGTCGCTGCCGGAGTATCATAGGGGTAGGTAGACTCGTCATCCGTATCCTGTGCACTGGCTGGTTCTCTCGTAGGTGATCCACCATGTCCAGAATCCCTATCACCATCGGCACCGCCTTTCTCGAGACCTGAATATTTATATTTAATTTGTTTTAATTTATTACATTATTTTTCTTCTACTCAATATATATAAATATTCTTACCACCACCAGCTCGCAGCATATCCAAGAAATTACTCTCGGCGTTTCCACGCGTGCGACCTTGTTTCTGCGAAGGGGTACCAAAGCTAAGACTTTGGATCTCAGCCTTCAGCTGTTCTGGTGGTATATCATCTACACGAAACTCATTGGGATCCTCGACGAATGCTTGTTGAAGATCCCGCATTATTTTCTTCCTGATTGTCTTTTTCATCGAGAGATGGCGCTCTAGATGTTTCACGTCACTTTCGGTTAATGTCTTGTTGTTGTCGCGACGACGTGACTTTTTCTTCTTGCTGTTTTTCGGACTCTCCTCCTCGCCGGATGTCGAGCCAACCGAGATAGCACTGTCGTGTTCCGGTGCCTTTTCTTCGACTGGGCTACGCACGTTCTCCCATTTGTTACCAAACCCGAAGATGTCACGGAGATGGGGTATGTTACGATCGCTGGTCTGTTGTCTGGCCATTTTACAGCGGATACCTAGAGGATCACTATGGCGACGACCAGCGATCTGGTTGCTTTAATTTTTTCTTCTTCTTTTTTTACTTCTCTTTATCCTTCCTCGTCTTCTTCACGATGACAGTCCCTAGTACTGGCGTCAAGTTTTCAATGTCTTTAAAGACACCTCCTACCACATCAGGCAACTTGACCGATCTGAAAATCAAAAAATTTATACAGTTTTCATTTAAGTGAATAGCTAAGGACTTATGAAATAAGCATTAGCACAATTCGATTAATCCATCTCCAAGTTATGTTTCTTATCCTCGGGCAATTACGTCAGACGTGCGTAAAGGCGATTGAAGGTATGAAAAGTAAAAAAAGACAGGCATTTGTCATTAAGCGAGGTCACCGTAATTCCGTATAAATCCGAGAGTGAAAATTTAAATATAAATATTCAAGAACGAGTTCAGTGCAAGCAACCACATGACACACTCGTATACACGTATACGTAAGTAACGCTCCTTTAAAATAATTGAATATAACAAAAGTACCCATTGCCATTTAAGCATTCGGTAGTCTAATGAAATATAAGAAAAAAACGAAACGTAAAATTTCCAACCTCAAATCTCCGGTATATCATTAAGTTACGCATCGGACCAAAGCTAACGTCATGACGTATCCCCGAATTGTATCCGCCATGTTGTGAACTTCTTCAATGAGAAATACCGTTGGTAGGACTATTTCGACAAAGGAGCATTTATACCAATTCGTCACAGTAGAAGAGACATAATATTAAAAAGCAAAAACGACCAACTCGGGCAGATCAATAATACCTAGAAAGTCAAAAAATATAATATTGCATAACAATGGCGATGAATAATATCGTTAATAAAAAATACGAAAGGAACACGATGGATCCTTTCTATGACCAGCGCAATAATTATTCTCGAGAAGAGGGGAGTGGTCTCGAATGATATAATGCAAAGATCGTTCTACGTAATCGATAAAGAATGATCGACATCCCACGGATCGTAGATCGTTTCCCTGTGTTTCTCAATCAAGATCTTGTGATCTCATTCGTTGCCTAACCCGTCATATTCGTAATGTAACGGTACAACGAAATTCAAACGAGCGACATATATTCGAAACTTAATATATATATTTTGCATCGTACCTCACAACGCTCTGATACTTTTCATTTTAGACTTCGACGGTTTCACATCGAAAGTAAAAAGAAAAGAAATTATTGAAAATGAAATTAATGTCAATAAAAATATTGACTCGGGTCCCATCATCATCCTGTTGCGTATATATTTATACATATACTATAAGAATCCAGCATGTACGTAATACACCTATTTATTCCACACTAAGTATAACGAGTCTTCACTGTAACTTTCTCAAAGTTCCATGTATAACCTTAAATAATTGATAGGCACGAAATGAGTATTAAGTTTTGCGCTACCGAACGAAGTATTTCTCTAACGACCCGCTCGTGAATTGCTCAGTGGTTTTTCTAGAGAAAACGTATTATTAGCATTATGACTATCATTAGCAGTCTAAGATGCCAAGAGAAGTAAGAGGTGAACTCGGCCTGACCGATCGCAGGTCAAGGAATTGGGTTCTTCTTGTGTAAAAAGAAAATGAAAAAAAAAAAAAAAGAAAACACCTCACAAGCATTCGAATGTTAAGTTAAGATTTTTTGCCTCATTTTTTAAACGCTCAAAAGAAATAATTCTTCCCCTCTGCCACCACCCTTTCGACCGACTTCCTTAGAAAGTCCGGGGACGTGTCTCGGTGCAAGTTGATTTCGTGGCACCGGGACGCCTCTTGTCGCGATACGGTGTCTCGTAATTGTCATTCTGGAGAAACGCAAAAAGCGATTAGGCGCTGTGTATTGTTGCTCGTTCGCGGACAAGACGCTCTTGGCCCGTGGTCGAACACTTAGAAAGCGGAAGATCGTTTCGGGAGAACGGCAAGAACAAAGAAGACGAAGAAGATTCGTGATGACGAGGTGGGAGACGAGGAAAGAGGTAGCTGAAAAAAAAAGAGGATCCAAAAGAAAATAAGAATATTGGAGAAAGGACAGCCAAGTGTTCCAGTGAGCACGACTAATTGCCTTAATTTCAATAAAACTTGCGAGAAATGTATGTGAATAGTTAAATATGTATATATGCATATATACAACGGAAAAAAAATTACCGCTATCGACAACATGACATGGACACTGCATAAGAACGCGATAATGAATACACCGAAGAATAACTATAGAAAAAAATATATATATAAGACAAATATTGACTCGAGCAGTCAAGGAACGGGTCTTGACTAACGTAGTACTGTCTAACCTGTCCTTAGAATGCATATGGCGACGCAAGATAGAACTAACGCGTAGGCTCGTAGTCACAAAGACTGAGATTATCGTAATGCGATCGTTTTGAGGTTAGACCGTAGAGTTTCAATTACTCCCGTTTTCCCTAGGATCATTTTTCTCCCGAGGACCGATGTCTAGACTGATAATCCTGGTACGAAGTCGCCTACGTTCCGCACGACACTCCGACGACGATACTTCCCATCTTTGTGAGTCGTACGGAGCTACTTTATTTATACCACCGGCGTCCTTTTTTTCATCACGACCGGCTTATACGAAGCATTCGTGTACTACAGACTTGCTCTTGCTACGGGGACTCCGGATCCCGAGCGCTTCGTTCCTGCTCTCGGACCTGCATTCTAATAATATCTACGCGTGGGCACCATAAACTGTCAACTTTTACCATTTAAACACACCTACAGACATAGTTGCACCGTGCTTACCGTGTAAGTCGCCGAGGGGAGTGTTAAATCGTAAAGAATTAAAGTCAATCGTGAGAAAAGGTGATCAATACACTTTCCTTGCTGTCCCCTTAAAAAATGCTTAATAAGACATTTCCTGCTAATCCAGTACCTATTCTTTCATTCAAGTGCTTGATACTTGACTCCTTTTTTCTATCCATTAAGAGGACCCCAACATTGAGACCAACGATGAATTCGAATGCTGTGCTAATAAAAGAAATAAAAGATCCCGCATCCTTGAGTGTTAATGTGTAGTATATATAGATAAGTAACCTTAGAGACAGAGAGAGAGAGAGAGAGAGAGCCAATGAAGATAGGTTTCCAAAATACAAGCTTAGACACCTAACGAGTCGTTAATAAGAAAATTACAGCCGGAAGTTGGGTCAGTCAATTTGTAAAAGCCCGCGAAATTCAAACACACTGCCAGCCGGTTAGGTTAGGTCGAAACGAAGAAATATACTAAACAGTAAATAATGTCGATATATAAGCAATGGCTTCGAAGCTGATGATCGTGAGAAGCCCTGAACGCGCAGAAGCGATTCGTAGCACTTTGGGAGACCTTAGGGAGCTAATTGCAGCGGTAGCGAGTAGCGACGGGAAGTATTAGTTAATTTCACAGGAGATCCGTGTCCGATTCGAAGTGAACGGCGGCAATGTCATTGCCATAACGTTTAATACACTACGTGAGTCATCGGGTATCTTTATTTGAACGGTTAACAATTTGCGCCTATATTCACGTGCTTGTTTATCTGTTAACGTCGCCGCGATGCAACCTGTATCAATTAAGATAATTTTAACAATATGAACTTAATTCGTTTATTAAACATTTTTTTTTCAAAAAATAACAGGTCATATCCTTTCAGACACGGCAAAAACATCGGATTGTTGGGAAGATCGTCGGAGATTCATTAGACGAAGAAAACAAGGTCTTCTGGGTAAAATCGAAAGCCTCCATACACGAGGAAAAGGATGAGACAATGGGGTTCGATCAAAAATAAAGAAATCGATAGAAGAAAAAATCTGAATTCACTGGATACTCTGGAAACAATAGTCTGTTCCACGTTACGAGGAAAGGAGGTCCGTTTCATGATTAAACCCAGTACAAACCGGCGCAAGGTCGATCTTGGATAAAATCTGAGAAATCAAACCGGAACTCAAGGAGTGGTTTGATGCTAGAGAGTAAAATTCATTCGATACTCTAATTTTCAGTGTAACGCCTTTGGTAAACCCTTCCATTTTATAATAATTAAACTTGCATCGATTAAGATAGGACACTAAAATCCGAGGCTGCGAATCGATCGGTGAATCAAAACTGCGAGAATTGTAAAAACGAGAGAAACAAAGAGTCCTTTACTTTTATGGAGGATTACGAGGTCGAGGATATATATATATATATGACAGAATAACAAATATATACACATATACAATTATGCTCTGATGAATATATTACATTCTAATTCAAGTTTATACCTAAAATTACAGAATTTGAAAGTTTAACAAGGATCGTAACACGATGTGAAGGAAAATTTAGAAAAATTTTAACTAAGAATAAGGGAAATGTGTCCAGGACAGTATACATTTTCCCGTGCTATTTCCAATGCCGTCTCAGATACTTTTCCCCTATCACAACGACGCCATTTAATTAATTACCTCAGGGTTGCACCATGGGAATCAAATTACTCAGCTATCTTGTAACTACTACTTATTTTACTTATATCTGGTGTCACTATATATTAGCTATAAGGATAATAATCATGCAGGCACAGTGCAAATTTGAGAATTGATCGATACGCTCAGAGGATTTAAAAACGCGTGTATCGCTATGCATATAAATAGCCAGTGGTAACGGTCATTATTAGATAACAATGACAAAGAGAACGTGAAAGGCCTTATTCGAGTATCTTTACTATGGTTGCTAGGCACCAGGCAACATCGAGAGTAGACACCGCTTCGTTTCCTAGTTGCTTAACTTATACGGGATAGCCATTGGTAGCCAACAGGAAGCTCCAAAGACCATTAGTAAAAATTTGAATAAAGTAATAAGGACGAAGTACATTATTACAAATTTTATAAAAATTAAAAATTCAGACAATGAGTAATTCGCTCTCTCCTAATTTGCTATGGATTTCTATTTTTTAATTTTTTTTTTTTCTTTCAATTTTAGCTACTCACTGGAGTCTAGCGAGACAGTCCAAATTAGGCGGAAGAGAACATTGTACCTGGTACCTGAAGAATATTCGTGGAGTCACGAAAAAAATCCAAAGGATCACGATGTCAACACTGATGCGGTCACTGTTCTGCTAATTTTAATGTCGGGTCCACACACTTCTTCAAGACTTTACGTAACTCGACGATGGCGGTTAACGTAATTCTCGCGAAATCATTCAACCGCTCAATTCAAGGTTGTCGCGCGATTGTTCAATATATGGATGTAGATATATCAAATACATATACTCACTTATAGACTGTTACAGACCACATGGGAATGACCTTTATACACACCGTTCAAGAAAGACTTCGCGGCTCGACTGAGCGTGAACCTCTAAGAGACTCGAATCTAAGGACTTTCACTCGGGAATCAAGGCACGACTGACTCCTTCCTCTCGGCTGGATCACCTCTATTCGCCACCCACGATCCAGGAATATGGAGCCAATTGGGATCGCGTCGAATTCATACTCCTTTCTTGGATCCCATAAGAACTTGGTTGTAACTTTAAGATTTTCATGGAACAGCAATTGAAACGCTGGTAAGAAAATAAGATATATAAAAGAATCATTATATAGCTTGTTATTAGACCCACCAATGGTGTTAAATTGAATATAACATGTTTTTGATCTAGGTACTCAAGCATACTTTGTCATTATACAAAATAGACTCCATTAGCATGGATTGTACGGTGAAACAGAGAAAGGGAGAGGTTATCAAACTACAAATTCATCAGCGCCACAGTCTACAGTGGCCAGGAAGGAAACTAATCGTTGGTAGAACTAATTGCTCTTGGATATCAACAAATGAAAGTGATCGTCGATTGCGCAAGGGTGTCGACAAAGAATCGTTCTTCTCCTGACTCTTCACACTTTCTGCAAGCAACACGACGATTAAGCTACGCGCGAGATCCTTTTTCTTGACAGTGACTGGACTTTCCAGTTGGAACCCACGAGCCATAACAGTTATGAGGAATGGACGAGTTACGTCGAGAAGCTTTTTCATACACAAGGCATCTTGAGAGAAATAAATCAAAGTAATGCCAACATGAGATTAAGGTAAGCCAAAATAACGTCAATCCCCTAGTGACTGACTCCTAGGGAATTTTCACGATCCCAATTGTTTGTGCGTTATCGAGCGTTAAATTAATCGACTCTTACAAACAGGTACTGTCTTTGCCCAGCTCCAAGTGTGTGCACCGGATGGCTGTTAAACCAGAGTACACTGTCTTCTACGTGAATGAACCCTGGCCTGGTGTATATCAGTCAGTCAGTCAAGCCACTCGAGCCGATCCGTTCTACAATCTTTCGCCAATTACTGCAAGAGGACTGTTCCAATTCGTGAAATCCTCCACACTCGGCTGCCTAACCAGCGTCAGGTTCTACCGGAGTTAAAATCGTCGCGCCGGTATAAACACTCGGTACATTTCACGAGGTACAGTTAGTCCAGGGTGAAAGGTGAGTCTGCTTGAGAGAGGATCGGTAGTTGCAGAGGTAACAGTCGATTACCACACTTGAGTCACTGTGTTGTCTTCGCCGACTCTCGTTACCAACGACAACCAAAAAAAGCAAGACATAATAAAATAAAAATCAAGTCCACGGATTTATTCCGAAAAGGACGTATATCATAATTTTGTGTAAAAAGACGTAGGCGTCGTCCAGATTTCTAGAACAATAACGACGTAGCTGCTTTAATAATTAATTCGAGTAGAAAAAAGAATTAATGGCACTACAGTATAGATGGCGCTTTTTCAAAGTCGCACGTCGAATCTAGATCTCCTTGATGACTCAAAGAGTTCATAGCGACCTCCCATACGTATACTATACATACACTGTACTGTGATACATATATTATTTCTATATATACACAAAGCCCAGGGTGTTCACGCAGTGGAGCAAGTCCTGTTCCGATTCGGCGAGTCACTATTTTTGCAGCCTGTCTTAGCTTATACCTTCTCTACTTGTGTGTACACTGTATGTATATATCTATATGCATACTGTAGGTACCATCGGCCAATCGAGTCTGAGTGGATGTAGCACCGAAAGCGTCAGACAATGCCCTCTTTGGTTTAGGAGCTCCTGGTGCTATCTGGCAAGACAGCCTCCACGCTAGGCCGAGCAGAAACTTGGAGCGGCGTTACATAAGAGAAAAGTGTAACCGGCCGGTACTTTTATGCCGTAGGAAGTATATGGCGAGTATAGAGTATATGGCGTAGGCGTGCTTTAACATACACACACAGATGTATATATATGTATATATAGACAATATATATTTAACAAATTAGTATGAGCGTTAGACGATTAATTCTTCCAAGCTAATTAGACACTCGATTGTATCGAGTGTGTTAAAATTGTATGAAAGACTGAAAGGGAAATTAACACGGAAAATCAAAGTTTAATTCTCATTAGGACTTTCCCCATTTGTGCGCACACGCTTCTATCAATGACTCGCGTGATGTAATCTTTTAAAGGATAACGAGACAAAAAGTACAAGGATACGTTAGACAATTGCGCCAGGATATATTAACGTGACGAAAATATTTCGCGATTGGATAAATGTGAAACGATATTACATTTATGATACCGGCAGAGACCCTTTGCCAAGAGAAGCGCGTGACTCGAAAAACATTAATAAAAACGATGTTGTAATAATGGACAGCGGAATATATTTAATTTCTCTGATCAGTCGACTACGTCTGTCCGATGAATTTTGAACATTAGGAAGTTACTCGCCTCAAACGAGAATTCATTATGAACATGGAGCCATGAAGATTAATGTAAAAAATTCAGCAACCTCTAAGAATTGCTTGTTTGCTCGGAATCAAAATGTCTGGTTTTACGATCTCTTATAAGAGAAAATACAATGAAACATGCGTGTATATATATATATATATTTTTTTATCACTCTTTCAGCCTTCCTCATTTCTTTTTCCAAGGGTGACCGACATCCAAGGAAGGCTACCATTACCAGGAGATGTTGTCCATTATACATATATGTATATATATACATGTATGTAAAAATTAAAAGAAATGAAACGAGGATCTCTAGAAAATCTACTTCTGCGGTACATTCAGTGATTCCGGAGTGAGGAGATTGTACAAGAGTGGGTGAGGGTGATGGGAGGGAGTGGGGGAGGGACAGATGACCGCGAATTGCAAAATTACTAATCGACGTTATTGCGACACGACCACGTGACCTTTGAGAATGAACATTAAGAAGCGTGCGTGATCTTATAGCGGCTGTTGTGTATGTATCTCGATGTATCTCCTTATGCCGCATCCGCAAGTTTCTTGCCGCAGACATAGTACCTATCCCCGTATTCATTTACAACCCGGAGAAACTCTTCCTGGCGCGGTTTTCTATAGCGTATCCGCGGCCTCGATCCATTACGGTAAACAATAGCGCAACGCGAAATTATAATCGCAATTATACGTCGAGAATCGTCGGTGAAGGTTCGCGGTTAACACGTAGTTGGAAAGTGGAATGAAGATTGGCCGCGTCGCTGTTAAGCACGAGACAGCCGGAAAAAGGGATTCCGTACGTAAAAATTTGGTCGTGGAAAAATTTCAGGCTCATTTTTGAAAATCGATAACAAGTCTCATTGATTTCTTTGTATTCTGGTATCCGATCGATACTTGAGAGTTCGATTAGCTGAGATTTTCGTATACCTATATCTTTTGGTCGCGCTGTTAGTATCTATGAGTATCAATGCCGATATTAAATTCTTGTATTAACTACTGCTCCTACCTAATCGTCCAGTTACCGGTCAGACGATTCAAACGTATACCGACACGACGAGATAGGAGATGAGCATCAGCAACTACAAGGTTACGAGTCATCTTGACTTGCCTTGACTCGACTTGTTTTTTTCCTCTTACCGATTCTTCCGCTCGAGCGATTTATTCTTTTCGCCAATCGCTCCTCGTCGACTAACGATTGGCTCTGTCGAGTAGTAGCGTCGGAGAAACGTCTCGCACGCTTCTCGAGAATAAAGGTAGGTACATTCGAATTTCCCGCCAACATCGAAAACCGTTAAAAGATTTAAAAATCGTATTAAGCAATTATTCACGCGTACCGTCCTTAGTCGTGATAATCAAATGAATGTTCCAGAAGGAAAACAAAAAAGGATTTTTCTCCTCTATTTTTACATGACAACATTCGTTATTTAGGCCGTATGACTCAGAACGCTGTTCAGGTTAGGGATGTAATTTCTTCGCAGTGGGAGGATCAGCCTTGGATGCGGGTCTCGGTCTCCCTCCTTCCCTACACACGAGAAACCCTCCTTCGCACGACTCCAAATACCAACAACGGTTGAGATCACAAACAAAGTGCACCTTTTCATGTGACGCAGAACACTGCGCTAACAGAGTGGAAAAACGATGGCCGTCTGACCTCGACAGATTGAACCTTGATCGCTGGTCCCGCCTTGGTAATTCTACCAGATTTAACGACGGTTCTGGATGCACGGTTTAGACAGCTGTTGTTGTGCCTGGTACCGTTGACCAAAGGCAATTGGTAAGGGCAAAGGTCACGCTTGGTAGCATTTCCTCGATTTCTCAAGCACCACACAGTCATAGCCTGAGGTAGGACTTTTGTCCGCTTCTCTTTTTCTTTCATTCCAGCTAAATTATTGCAGGCATCTTTTGCACGGGTTCAATGATTTTCGATAATGACGCTACCCCTTTTTTTTAATTAAGTATTACAACAGCGAATCAATTATTGTTGCATAATAATTCTAGCCCGGAACCAGTTATAAGAGTATTCCGTGAACAGTGACTTAATCCCAAAGTCGAAAATCGACGGAAATTCTTTTCGCTTCTCGTAACTTACTTTTTTTTTTCTTTAAATATGAAACAAGAATAACGTACCATCTACGGAATGTAATCGAAAGCCCCCTGAAGTCACCTTAGCACTGTAATACACCGAGAATTTTCTTAGTCGAGAGCTTAATTGGCCTCGGCTGTGCGTGGATTGCAACGCTTTAAGTTACGAGCCGGCTAGTTTAATCGCTTTATCGATCTTTCATTAATCCGATTCCGAGTATAACTTCCATGGCAATAAAATCGTCGCGCGGAATGCTGGGGAAATTACAGCGACGACAGATTCTGCCAGTGCGTTTACGCGGTACCGAATGATCGTCTCGATGCGATATCATTTAACTAGTATTCCGGCACCGCGGTAAATAACGCAGGTGGGTCCAAGGGGTGGAAAGATAATTAGTAAAAAAAAAATCTCTAAAATTGTAGCTCGTTTAGTAAAACCCAACATTAAAAACAAACTAAGACCCGAAATTCGTAAGATACACTTAGTTCCAAAGTTACTATGCTAACACTATTTTTCTAATTACCAATAGAATTAATATTGACTATCCTAAAGCCAATAAATACTCTAATACATACAACCGAGACCACGCGCGCTAAGTTAGGTTAGGTTAGGTTTCCTCGACCTGCAGGTCCCAGAACGAGACCAACTGGAATACTTCCTACCATGGTAACCACTAACGATACCGACACTCGTGTACAGTACGTACGTGCAAGTAATCTTAGTTCGTGGTACTCCAGTAGAGAATCCAAGACGACCGGTAGTAACATTCTATACCCAGAGTAAAGCAATCTGCACCCAGGAGTCATAGTTTTTGTCGCCATTAAGATCTCCCCGCTTGGTGGTATCCACAGGAAAGATCGCAAACAATTGGAATAGTTCATAGGAGATAGCTCAAAGACGTCCATTTAGGAGTATACATAATGGTACCACGTTCTCCGGAACTCCGTCGATTTCCTGTGCCCAGAGAGGGCAGCGCCGTCGCTACTGTTGGACGAAAAAGAAGTTGAGGACGAGGTTTTAAGTACAGGAAGTCGACCAATTACCGGCACATACGATACGCAAGATGCTTCGAATTAACTGGCAGGTCTCCAACAGTTAGAGGAGAGAGAGAGAGGGAGAGAGAGAGAGAGAGAGGGAGGGGAGAGAGAGAGAGATAATAAGGGAGGGGAGACAGATAGGGGTGGGAGGGTTATTACGGAAGCCTTGAGGATTACCGGTTTTTAAAACCATATTATACATACACACCACGTAATAAATCTCGTCCTCCTCTCTTGTTCTTTCCCAAGACAAACTTCATAACGATTTTTCTCATCTAGTCAGGTCGCGTTAAACGTATCGATAAGTCCTCAACGAAAAGAAAATCGAATAGCGGATAATATTTTCTTAGCTGGACATCCGATGCTACGTACTGGATGCTGAGACGCTGCCGAGCGGACCGTTATGCAACCTGCACGCGGTCTTCACCTCGCGGCAGACTCCCGTTGTCCTGTCCTCATGTCGTACCGTATAGCCAGGTAGATACGAACGAGTATACTCTCAGCCTCGTAGCTGATGCCAACAAGCCAGGTAAGTAAATAAAATGGTTACGTGTATAAGGAAGACTAAGAAAATCGATAACGATCTTCATATTGATACTTCCGAGAGGTAATATTCATTTTGTGTTTTTTAAACAAAAAAAAAATTACCAGAAAGCTCTTTCAGTACGTTACGAAGTTCACCGATGGCCAAGAGCACGTTAGAGAATACCGGATTGAAAACGGGTTCACCTTGCACCAGTATATCGCCTAAACGGTTTAAAAGCAATGAAAGAACCAAGTCAAGATCGTACGTGATTGTTAGTGGCATGGGTTTACAATTGTGTACGAAACGATCGCACGTTAAATTTTATTCGTACGAGGAGCAACGTCGATTTCACATGAACAAGATTTTGATACGATATTCAACGTTGCGAATAGCTGTATTTACATACCCATTGTGAACAACGTATAATATAGGGATGTGTCTTCTCTTTGACTATACGGAGCTTTGGCGTGACTTGTTTTTGTTTACATATGCCTATTGTCACTTTGCATGTCAGATTATTATCTGACAGATAATGCGTTTTAGGCATATGTTTAAGACAGATGTTGTACGTTGATGATTACAGACAAATAATAGGTTAGGTTGTGCGAGTCTCTTCGAGCTGTCATCAACTAAGGTCGATATATATCGATTCGGTGAAGAATCGATCAACAGATCGTGACCGATCGACTTTCCTCTATAAAACCAGTTTCAACTTCGTAATAGAGAACCCACCCACGCTGTATCTCCATACCGGGCCTAAAATCCCCACGCGCAGATACAGAGATACCCCATAATGCACTAGCCGACAGTTATTACGAAATTCACGGGTTGCCTAAGATCTCCTTCGGTGTCCGGTAGTTTCTCTTTGTTCCAGTGGCTAGTTTCTGAATATTTCAAATGACGCTGTCATCGGTTGCCTTTGTCGCTCTCTGGCGGCCTATCGCTTAACTATCGATGAAAACCTGCCCGTCCTAGATTTGCGGGTGGCTTTACTATCTCGGTGTCAGAAAGCACCACGCGCGATAAGTCGCAGTTACAAATGGCAATCAAGCCTGTGCCGAGTCAAGAAATTCCAAAGCATCGGGTACGTGTAACGACCGTTGCTAATAGTCCGGGGATCCGTAAAACTCGATTTCAACTGAGGTTTTACTAGCTGGTCGAAGTACGTACGACGTTCTTGGTTAGCGGCACGTCGCTTCGGTATTTAATTCGTGTTGATAGCTACTGTTTCAGGTATTTACTGTGTGATGATACATTTTTACGAAGTATAATCATAAATACCAAACGAGAAAATACGTGCTTTGACCTGTTCGGAGGTAGGTTCGGGACTGGTGGATGATTGGGAAATGAGAATAACCGTCGAGGCTATCGCTAGGCGTATATTATGTTGGTTTATGCGATCCGATCGGGAGGTAAAGCCGGCCGAGTGCCGTGCACCAAGGTGATCCGGTGCGAAAGCGAGAGGCAAGTTTGAGAGGGTGCACGAGAGACGACGGATCGAGAGAAAAAGGAGAAGAGAGCGGAGAACGCCGGGGAGAGACTAAACAGGGATCATGGTGGTCGATGACGCCGACGGCAACTCGTGGGGGCGCGGCTTTAACTGCTCTCGGTCGTTGTGTTCGCCACCATAGTTACCACCACCACCAGTATCAACAGCGTCACCAGGCACCACGGTACTATTTACTAGCTAGTATCACCATGACCACCGTCAGCAATGGTATATAGACACGTATATAGACATATATATATATACATATATATACACATAAACGTGTGACGTTATAAACGCAATCGGTTAGAAACCAGAAGCGATACACCCTCGTCATTCAGTTTCTCTCCCTTTCAGTGTTGCGGGTTTGACGACACTCTTTGCTCAGAAGCCTTACCTGTCATCTGGTGGACAACAAAATTAATTAACAGTCAGCCCAGGCTGCCATGTTGCGTGACAGACACCAAATAGCTTTTTACTGATAGCTTTTTACGAGGAGTTGTAAACACCTTTGTGTATTGTTTGTATGTGAGCGTCCTGATAATTCTTTCTGTTTTTAGTTATCCTTTTTGATGTTGCTGAATGTGGCTAAACATTATCAGGATTTCATTTCAAGGCTGTGTCACGAAAGACTGTCCGGACCGGGAGATGGATCGGACTTCCGAGAAACTGTCTTGGTCGGCGGGTTTGTATTTTTAGAACGAGAACGAGCGGAAACAGAAAAGAAGGATGTAAAGTAAAAGGCGGTACACTAGGGAACGACGGGGAACAAAACAATTTGGCGATGGTGGATGGTCTAGCCATTTTCTTCTTGCTCGTCGTGTTTCAGCCGTGCGGCCTTTCATCTCAACAGCTTTTATGTGCCCGAACTCTATTTTCGTGACAGAATGCCGACTCGCGTAGTTATGAAGGGCAAATGACCAGACGCCATCTTTTGGAACGTGATACACACAATGACTTATATTTTCGCGCAAATTAGTATACTCCATTCTTAAACATCACCTTGCACATAATTATAATATTTAGGTAATACATAATTATGACAACGTTCACAATAATATTACAAGCGTCAATTCTAATTCTCAAATCTTAAATCTCTCTTCGTATCCCCTAAGAACGCGAGGAATCCCACGTGACGACTATGTGAGTCACGTGTCTTACTAATTTCCTGTTGGCTACGATTAACAACGAAAGGGAAGCTTCGATTACGGATAGATTTTGATTAACGTAAGGAACTTTGCATTTTAGGGGATATACAGAGATATAGATTACTGTCGGATAATTAATATGAAGTCCGCCGAGCGTGTGTACGGTTCTGAATTGTTCTTTGTTTCCGTACTCTGCCCTCTAAAGGAACAATGGCGTCTCCGACTGACTCTCCTTTTTAGCTTGTTCTTTTTTCCCTTTCTTTTTTCTCTTTTTTTTTCTTTTTAACACAGTCGAATAACCATGCTGTAGTTATTCGTACATCGTAGACACAAATTCGTCTAATTGAACGGAATAAAGACGTGCTAAGTTAGTCGCCAAACGCGATACGTATGAATTCACATTATAGCAAGAGGTACAAATCCTGACGGCCATCGGACAGGAATTATTATAAATAGGTGACCACACATCTGTCCACGACCTGACGGAATAATGATGCACTGACCTTTGCCAAAGGTCCCTCTTGGCTAACCTTTACGTTGTCATTAGAAAATCCGTGAGGAACCCGGCAGAGTGTGAAATTTGTAAGGTCGTGCACGAGTGACCTCTGTCATGGTAAAAAAAATATAGAGTAAATTTATATATTGTCCTCGAGAGCGATATTTATAGGTATCCTTATAGAAGGGGTCATGGGTCAGAGTTCAAGTTCGCGACCAGCATCCATCTCATTGTCAGGACTGTAAATCAAAGTTTCTAATTTTTTTCTGTTTAAAATTGATTGGTATCGAATGTCGTTTGTGCATATTTTCAGAAAAATTATGTACTATCTGTTACACTGATATTAAAAGCAAGTATATTATCATCCCCTCTAAACACCCTTCGTTCTCTGAATGATAATGACCTCAGGATAAAGGTCAGCCTGCACTGATTGTTGACAGTCATGATAAGTAGGACCATCAAAAACACATTTAGAGAACGTATAATCGACTGTGTCAGAAACTACTCCGTCCTTTCAGATAAGCATCGATAGTCTCACTTATCGATCAATCGATAGTCATTGTTCGACCTCCTGTTACGAGGGGTTGAATCTCGTTAGGATGCCGATTAATCAACCGCTTACTGGTTTCCGTATTTTTCCCCAAGGATTAGTCATTCATCCATTGCATCATAGTATTGATCATCAAGCGGTTGTATCTCTAACAAAAATCAAAACAAGCGTCTCTTTTTCTATACTTAAACAAAATTCGAGCTGCAAATTTAATAAATCAAATTATCTTCTCTCTTTCTCTCTCTCGAAAAAACAGAATAACTTCCTGCTTCAGAATATAATGTACAATAATTAGCTACTCGAAAGCTACTCGTAAGACCCACATTTCTACGAATACACAGAGACCCTGTTTTCATGATGAATGCTCATAATTTTACACACGCTCTTGGTAGCTCCTTTAATGACTGTACACAAAATTAATTATACCGAGGATGATGCTTACCAGGGGAGCGATGAGCTGCGCGATACACCTAGCGTGCTATTTTCCTGGATGTAAAATTTTCTTCCTTGGCACACGCTATCACTTGGAGACCGTTTGTCAATCAATGAATTACGTTTCTTTTTTAACGGATTAGTTACAAGTTATTCTTCTTGCGCGTTCTTCGCGCCTCACTAGAGGTTCTTCCCAATAGCGGGATATTCGTTTGCACGAGAAAGCCGTATGGAGAAGGTCCGATGCCGCGAAGAGTTCGTTCAGAACTGTAAGTCAATGAAAGCTACCAGGTTGTCCCACGCGAGATTTGCTTTAACGCGCATCCATTCTCGCGCAACACGCCAACATCGACTATGGGGGTTGTGCGCGACATTTTCTTTATAATAATCAGAAGCGTGTGAGTTTCAATATGACGAACTTCATACGGGTCATCGCTAAATGTCCAGCATTCAAGTTCATACTGAGTTAATTTTGTTACAAGATAGGTTAAATTAATTATAATGCAGAAATTACCGGTTTAAAAGTTTCGGAATTACTTGATTACAAGTGATAACTGTAGGGTTTTAAGGAAATAATATTTTTAATGACTTACCACGTTGCAGCGTTATCCAGCAATCATTTCCGGTGTCGATTACGTCTACTGTTGGATGATTGCTGCACTTCTTGAATGATCTGCCAATAGGGAAAGAAATATTCAGACTTTCCTTATTCCAGAAAAAAGTTTTTACATTTTCATTGCTTCCAGGTTATGCATTTTATTTCTTTAATCCTGTTCCTTAGTGTCAACATCCTCATTGTCCTTGTTCTCAGACATAGAATTGAATCTTATTCATAAGATTTACTATTATGATCATTAACCCAAATAACTTCCTCTCGAGGATCCTTGCATCTGTGCGAGATTCTTTCTTGAAGGAACCATCTAGGTTCATTATAAGCTTCTAAGAAAATCTAGCAATGCTAATAACGTTTCTGCTCATTTCTATATTATTGATCAATTGAACGGGAAGAGCTCTTTGTTCGAGGTCGAATTAGATCTTTCTCGCTCTCTGTATATATATATATACATGTATGTATAGAGAGAGGGTGTATATTTAAATACTTAAGGACAGTCACCATATGATAATTTGTACAATCACGTTAGACGTTCATGTACGGATTATGTAATAATTAAACGTTTAACCACGAAATGAGACAAACCCACCTTTTTTGCATCTTCCAACGTGGTGGGGATGTAATTTGAATTGATTGTCGAGATAAGACTGCTGTAGTCACGATATAACGTGAATTGATCTTTCAACCACTCACGAATTTCCATAACTCGAATGCGAAGTGCGTTACGATAGTCCACCGCAGAAGGCAGCTTTAAACTCGAATACATTTCCGCTATATCTAAAGACAAAATAGAGAGTCGTTAATTGGATCGTCACTTTTCAAGCGGCAAGGGATACATGAGAATACACTATAAAGGCATCTCTTATAGCTTGTCCTAGTACCAAGTATGTTTATCCTACCGAGTTGCTTGTCTTTACCATGAAAAACAAAAAAATTCCACAAACAAAGAATATGTAAAAATTGTATTAGCTGTTTAATCGTGCTCGGTGTATGACGGGTTTACAGTTGCCAGGCGCGAAAATATTGAATTTTGTACAGCTGCCAATGATGTTTGATGTAAGTGATATAGATTTTAATTAGTTTCAACGAATATTTTTTAATAAGGAATTTCAACACATTATAAGCAGTAGAGAAACACATTACTCGAATTTGCTTATATCTTTATCTAGTGAAGAGTACAGATTTTCGTTTAATATAGTTTCCCATTATTGTTGACATGCAACTTGATAAATTTAATCTTGTACTTTGGAAAATGATGTTGAATTACTTCGCACGTTCCGTCAAATTACCAGGTCGAGTGAATTCGATGATTTTTGGAAAATCTAGAGGTTTGAATGCTAAAGATTCTGTTTTATGGATGAACGGAGGATCCAATGGGTACATCATTAATTTTCTTCTCTCTTCTTCAAACTGTTGAATGTATCGGCTTACTTTTAGTTGAATATTATTTTGCTTATTCTTCATCCTCAGGGCTGTCATTTGAGTTTCAAGTGGATTCACGTCCTGTTTTCGACGTGGCACTAATGTCTCGTTTTCTAATGATTTTGAATTTCTGTAAGATTTTGCCGATTTTGTATTCTTCGCATTATTACGGTTTTTAACCATTTTGTCGCTGTGTCGTTGCTGAGCATTGTGTCGCAAAGTCTGATTTCTGTGGACTTTCATATTTTGAGAATCTAAAATACCTCTTATTCTTGTCAAAGGGACTGGCTTAGTGCTTACTGTTTTGTAAATTGCATAAGGAGTTCCATGATTGTGTGAAGAAACAATTTTATCAAAATTATCACTTTCATGTGAATTCTGCTTTTGTTCTTTAGTGTGAATTATACCTGTCTTTGGACTCCGTGGAAATTTTTGGTTGCATTTTAAGTTTTGATTAAATTCTTGAACAGTGTGGTGATCGATGTCTTCTTGTCTAAGATGATAAATAGAAGAGAGACTTTTTTCATCTTTTTGAACTATAGTTTCATTTCCTGACAATGATGTTTTACTTCTTGTTTGCTGTTCTTTTTTCTTCAGTACAATAGCTATGTCCAATTCTCCACGTTTTTGAATTCCAGATTTCTTTGAATTGGATGTGATTTTGGAGCCTTTGCTAGATTGCGTTTTTGGTGAACTCCAATGACTTCCTGGTTCCTGTTTGGTATTTGTCTTTTCAGACAAAATGTTATTTATGTGGGTTTGGTGTTTGGGAATGATTTGAACCGTTGTCGTCTCTGATTTATGAGAGTTCATGGAAGATTTGGCACGACCTGATCGCTTCTGTTTTGGTTTTTGTATCATGCAGACTTTTGGAGACTTCAATAGACAAACTGGTTTGATAGATTCTGTCGATTCTGTATTCTCTGTGATCTTAACGTATTGAGATAATTCTTTATTCAGATCCACTTCACAGACACTAGTAGTATGAATAAGTTTAGGAGACATAAGCTCTATAATTTTTGTTTCATCCTTAGTATCTGTCCGATTTATTAAATATTGACTATAAGATATCACTTCAGTCTGTTTTGAATGGGATTGCTCACTTCTACTTGACTTTTTCTGCATGTCTGATTTTATAGAAGAAGTTCCTGATGATTTATTGTCATTAGAATTTTCATATGTTGGAAAACTATTAGATTCTTCATCAAATGAATCATTGGAATATGTGTTTGGACGAACTTCCTTCCCTGAAGAAGATGAAGTATAAGGTAAATTCTGTGAAGATGATAAACTTTCTACTATTTGTATACCAAAGTCTTCAATTATTTGATCATTTTTGCTGGATGATAGTTTTGATATAAGCTGACTCTGGTCTTCTGACACTTCAGTGACTAATCTTTCATCACTTGATACTTTGTTATTATTTTTTATTAATTCAAAAGAATCAGTGACATTACCCTCGCCAGCTGGCCCAATGCTGTCAACATTTGTTGTGTTATGACTTACTTCCTCAGATATCACAGGAGAATTTGTCTCAAGGGATTCTTCAGATGTTTTATTGAATATTGTCACAGCGATAGCTGAAAAATCCTTTTTACCCTCAAAAGGAACTTCTTTGACTTGTTCAATATGAGCATCAGGCATTTTTATTTTTAATTTTGGCTTCAAACCTGTATCAGATGAATCACCAGAACCAGGAATTGACTTTTTCACTTCATTACTAATACTGTTAAGTGTGCTGATAGTGCTAACACTTGATTCTAATTGATTTTCATCTTGGATTTTAGATTTATATTTTCTGTCAATCTCTTTTAAGCGCATCAATGCTGCAGTTGCTCTGGAACGCTGCATATTTTCGCAAATCTACCAAAGAAACACTATAAATTTACTAAAGGACGTATAAACTCACAACCCTGACGTTTATGAAATCATCACCATTCGCCATAATGTATACGAACTCGTTGTCCCAGCAACAGTACAAATGTTATTCACTCAAAAAAACAATGTATTTAAAGATAGCTATAAATCCATTGTCAATCAAAAAATTAAAAAATAATAAGCACAGAAAAATGCCTGTATAAATCAAACGTTTATTATTTATTGTATCTAAAATACATAATAAAATCCATAACTGATTATAATTTTTCCCACATCCGCTTCCTCTCATAGAAAATGGCTGCCACGCATTCTATTTCATACTAATCGAAAGTTGTAACATAAATCCACATATTATATATATATAGATTAAATTCATGTCGAATATCAATTTCAGAAATTGCCTCTAATTACCAATGCTATTATCCAAACTAGTTTAAGCCATTTCCATAGCTCGATATCCTACAGGACCTCCGATAAGGAACTTATTTTTAAATCATTCATCCGTGCTATTCAATGGGTCCGTTTCAAATGCATTGCCAGTACTACGGGTATTGTTATATCCATGTTTACCTAAATGCAATTGAGTGAGACACAATTAGATTAGCAGTCTTGGCAGTGCAATTTCGGAACGTACCTAACATCCAGCAAAGTTCATCGAATTTTCGCGAACCTCTATTTATTGTCTACAATATCGACGATAGATAACAGTATCAGTTTCAAATACATGAGTGACGTTATGTCAGCCAGTTTGATAAGTGCTCCGTGGCGTGGAGCGTGGCGCTGTATACGTCAAGCGTGGTTGGTTCTGATTGGTCAACAAAATTTACCCAATCAGTGCTTTCCATCTGTCTACCCCGGTTACTGCTACATTTTCCAACCACGTCCAGCGTTCCGGCATTATCGGCTTGTACTTTGCACGAGTAGGAAGTACGTCGAGTGGCTTAGCAGTCCGGGCGCCCAAAATGCGGTCTTTTTGCGCGATTTTCGCTATCTTGGCGATCTCCTTGGTCTCCGCAGACATCTACTTCGAAGAGAAGTTCCTCGATGGTAAGTAAGACCCAATATAATAAGATAAAAAACCATTACTCCTACCATTACCAAGCCTGTCGAAAGGCTATGTAAAATTACCACCCTGAATTCCTTTATCCGGCAACCACACCCTCCATACTTCCATACTATTCTCATGATGCTGAAGATAACTGTTTCTCAATGAATTTCTAATAAAATTTATATAATTATGCCGTTTCGTTAACCTTGCCGTGGATGCCTTCGTGGCTCAGCATTTCTGTAATGCATATCGACGAACGGCCACGCAATCTCCTGCTGAAGCGATCTGCGCAAACAGATTTCAAACTCTTTTAATCTATGAGAATCGTGAATATTCTCGAAACATGCGGAGTCACGTAGCCAAAAAGGAAACAAGAAATATTTCAGAAAAATATCAGAGATACACTTTTTTTCTTTTTTAATTGCTTCGACTACTTTGATCAGACTCTGATCTAACGGGAATCAGCATTGATGTGAAAAATTTTCAGTTTTTTAAGTCTAGTATGCACCAGGGTGATGATGTGCACGTTGAACGTGTGCGACCATATTTTTCGCGGGATGATTTGTTAACTTTGCCACGCGTTTCAGCGATTGCTATATTTGTCGATGTAGAAACTAAAGACAGGAGGATTCGTTGTTGGAATGGTATATGTATATATGGCGCTAGCTGAGGAGACATATTACCTTAAACGGTGAATCAGGCATCTTTTTCTCGGTTCCGTTATTTCGAATTTAGAAAAATTAACATTAATTCCTGAGAAGATCATGAGAATTGTAATTAATGAATTTGGTCGTTTTTATTATTCTATTTTGCAATTGGATTTTGAACTTGTTTAGTTGTATTGCAGGTTACTGTTCAATGACGGTTTTGGTGTTATTTTATTTTTACAGACTCGTGGGAAAAAGAGTGGATTTATTCAGAGCATCCTGGAAAGGAATTTGGAAAGTTTGTTTTGAGTCATGGAAAATTTTGGAACGACCCCGAAAATGATAAAGGTATCGTCATTATTTTAATTGAGTCATTAGTATAAACAAACACTACACTCCTTTGAAAAAAGTCAATTTTTGTTTCTAATTAAAAAAAATATTTAGGCCTGATTGCATGTACGTCAGTTTAGCTTTAAATAAGATTTGAATGCCATTTTGACCATGTGACTAGTCAGTGAGGCACTTATGCTTTAGTTAAATTTTAACCAATGTTGATGTGATTGGGCCTTTCTGAAATCGTTTCTGAGCCTAGAGTCACTTGTCGTACCTTATGGACGAAGAAGTGCTAGAGGAACTCAGAGAGCAAATCAAGTCTCACATATGCCCTGAATATGTAATTATGCATATATTAGGTACCTCGTGCAGATACACTCACATTTTACAATATCATGGACAAATAATTGTTTTTCATTTTTATTATAAATCATTTCATATTTTTTCATAGGTATCCAAACTTCACAAGATGCCCGGTTCTATGCTCTGAGCAGAAAATTTACTCCATTCAGCAATAAGGATAAACCTCTTGTTCTTCAGTTCACTGTCAAGCATGAACAAAATATTGATTGTGGAGGTGGTTACGCCAAGGTCTTTGATTGTGGACTAGAGCAGAAGGACATGCATGGAGACAGTCCATACCTTCTCATGTTTGGTAAGAAAATTTTCATTTTAGATTCATCAAAACTCATGTGATGAGAACGGTTTCCCAAATGTAATTAAATTTGTACACCGAGCCTAGAGTCACTTGTCATGCCTAAGTAGCGTGGTTGATGGGTGCTATAGGAACTCGGAGAATAATAGTCTCACTTATGCCCTGGGTTGGTTTTTTTTAACTCATCACAGGTACCATGTGAAGATACAATACCCTGTAACAAATTCTTTGTTTAATATAGAAAATAATGCAATGCTTGAATAATAAAAAAAAATAATACAGGTTTTTCTTCTGTAAACTGAAAATAAAAAATTTTGGAAGTCGTCCAATAGTGTCAAAGTACAATTTTATGGCTGTTTACATGGAAGTGTGCGCAGAATTTTTACAATATTCTGGGCAATGATCCAATGAATACTATGCTGTAGACGTTTCAATCTTTTTCATTGACTGTTGTAATTGCACTTACAGGACCTGACATTTGTGGACCCGGTACGAAGAAAGTGCATGTCATTTTCAACTACAAGGGCAAGAATCTCCTAATCAACAAGGATATTCGTTGCAAGGACGACGTCTATACTCATTTATACACATTAATTGTTAAGCCTGACAACACGTATCAGGTAATTGCATTGTTTCCCTTTATACAGATCAATAATTTCCTTCCTAGATTCCTTATCAATCAAAACTGTTTATCGCAATATATGCATTATTTATCTGCCTCATATTTATATTATAACGTATCACGTGTCGTGGTAAGCCTTCGTGTGTTGCTATGCGATAACCATTACAACAACAAGGATTGAACTATGAGTCTTAGAGTTACATGTCCTAATATATTTCATGGAGGACATGTGCTAAAGATACTCAAAGAGAAAAGATAGTCTCGCTTTATTTTCCTTGTGAATAAGTAAAACTTGCTTATCGCACGTACACCGTGAAGACCGACAGGCTGTTTATTAATAATGAGCGATGTTTTCCATAGAAACATGTTTCTGTTTCAAGGATTGTACAAATGATTTAGTTTCGTTGGACTTAGGTACTTATCGATAACGAGGTGGTCGAATCTGGAGAATTGGAAGCAGATTGGGACTTCCTGCCCCCAAAGAAGATCAAGGACCCGTCTCAGAGCAAGCCTGATGACTGGGACGACAAGCCTACCATTCCTGATCCTGATGATAAGAAGCCCGACGACTGGGACAAGCCAGAACACATTCCAGACCCTGAAGCGACCAAACCCGAGGATTGGGATGATGAAATGGACGGCGAGTGGGAAGCTCCAATGATCGATAACCCTGACTACAAGGGAGAGTGGAAGCCAAAGCAGATTGATAACCCCAACTACAAGGGACCCTGGGTTCACCCTGAGATCGATAACCCTGAATACACACCAGATCCTGAGCTTTATAAACGTGATGAGATCTGCGCTATCGGCTTTGACCTCTGGCAGGTTAAGTCCGGTACCATTTTCGATAATGTCATGATCACGGATGACATCGAGGCTGCTCGCAAGTTCGGCGAGGAAGTCTGGAAACCCACCTATGTAAGTATAATTCATTTAATTAATTCATAGCGATAACAATTCACAGTACAATGATGATAAAAGCGCTTCCGAACTCGATGAGCGATAAAAAGCTGGAATTCCTCGTTGCTGACCAATTCCTGTATCACAAGAATTTCAGTGAATGTTTAAGAAGAGCAGTTTTGAACTTCGACTATTATTCTCCCATTTCAGGAGGGTGAGAAGAAGATGAAGGAAGCTCAAGATGAGGAGGAAAAGAAGCAGAGAGAGAAGGAGAGCAAGGAAAGCGGAGATGAAAAAGAAGAGGACGAAGATGAGGATGAAGATGAAGAGGACAACACTGTCCCAGAAGTAGAGGTAAGCATTTATTAAAGCCCTTATAAACGAGATTCGTACTATCCCAGTATTTCCTTTCATACATTTGATTTCTTCAAAAAATGATGACAATAGAGATTCCGATTCTAGTGAGCGATAAAAAGCTGGAATTCCTCGTTGCTGACATTTTCCAATAAGATTCCATAGAGAGCTTACGAATTCGTTAATCCATAGAACCAAAACTCATACGGAAATCTACTTATCTGTTTCAGGAACACGACGAATTGTAAATACGCGTGTCATCTGGCACAAACACAGACTGTATTCCAGGAGCTGCCTGGCCACGACAAGGCAGTTGTCTCAGCATAGGCGACACCACAGCTTGAAGATAACTTTAAAAAAGAGTCACGCTGAATATTGGTACTTATGCTAGACGGGATATCAACGCAGGGAGTTATCACGCAGCCTCTCATTTACCCAATCTCTTCCCTTGATACTTGTACTAAACATCGTTCAGGGTAATCAGAACTAAAAAGAACTAGTAGTACATTTATATAGATCACTAGAGTATACCCATTATATATCATCATTATATACAGGATGGAAAATGTATAAGGGAAAAAGAAATCTCAACGGCGACGTGAAAAAGAGACAAAACTACTTGAAATAATTTCCAGCCCTTTATTACAGAATTCAATTAATTCGATAACGTACAATAAGATAAATGATTTCGTTTCCATGACCGGCCATTTTGTTGCCATTAACCCTGCGAGCCTAAATTTATACTATACCATTCGCTATGTACGTACTAATTCATCAATTCTTGTTTATTTGTCCTATTGATATTTCCTGGTTTAATCTAAAGAGTACCAGATAGTGCGTATTTACTTGCTAACTGTGTTGAGAGGAACGCTAGCGTATGTGCCGTATTACAAATGTGAAAGAAAAATAGGAATAACTGATGAAATGAAAAAAATTCACACAGTCTTGCTCCCATTGCCGCAGCTCCAAAAGACTATGTTGTTCCGTTTTTGTTTGTCAAGTGTGTTTTATATACATAAAAGTAATTCAGAAAAGAATGTAATTTAAATAATGCTATATATTATTTCGTTCTCCGTACAGTGTACGCGTAACTCGCTCTGCGACTACTAGCGTTTAAGTATAAAAGTGATGGGTGTGTGCAAAAATGACTGAGTGATAATAATTGATAATTATATCAAACAACCAATAACCATGTAATAAATACATAAGACTTTTCTAGATGTGCTCAGGTCGTTTATTCTTCTGACAATCCTTCTGGCCTTAAGGTCATTTTTGGTATCCATGCTTTGATTAGGTCACGTGAGATACACCTGAGTACGCACTAGATTGAATAATAATATATAGCAATGGTAAATTAATTTATACTTTATTTGATGTCCTTATAAATTAACATTAATCACGTAAACAAATCGGTGTAGCTTACGATATGACGAGTTTTCGTACTTATAGACGTAAAATGGAGTTGCCTGAAAGTCTATAATTTCGAAAGATCTTAATACGTTTTTACGTATTGTAAAGACAAATAATTGTTTATATCAGGGGTTTATGATTATCTGTATTAAGTGTAACTGGTATGGAATGTTAATGGGAGTAATTTATGTATACGTAGTATTCATCGCAAGTGCAGTTTGCATCGTACATCAGAAAATCTTGTATAATGCGGTAGGTTTAATTTTTGCAAGGCATACGAACCCATCAATACTTCTTATAAAAGACAGACAATTGACAGATTAAGAAATTACGATATGTTAGACATTGTGTATAATGCCTCATGAGCACCAAGCTGTTGCGTTAGCCAATCTAGACCCTGTGTGGCACCAGTAATGTCAGTCGACGGGGAAGATCCTTGAATGTGCCATGCTCGTCCACAGCACAGCTTTTGCAGGGATAGGATATCTGATAACTCCTCTACGCTAGTACATCCTGGCACATCCTGAGAT
This sequence comes from Cephus cinctus, assembly GCF_000341935.2. NCBI lineage: Eukaryota > Metazoa > Arthropoda > Insecta > Hymenoptera > Cephidae > Cephus > Cephus cinctus. The sequence continues at coordinate 7,032 of NW_014334027.1, read as the reverse complement.
TGAAAGGAAAGTATTCGTTAGTATCGAGTATTAAAATGAAAGGATTTTTAGTTGATGAGCTACTTTGGAAGTTACCTGCTTATTAGCGTAAATCAAGAACAGAGCATCCTTAAGTTCGCGTTCGCTGACTATCTTTGATAATTCTTTTTGAGCTTCTTCGAAACGCAATGTGTCACTAGAGTCGACGACGAAGATCACGGCTTGAGTATTGTGATAGTAATGTTTCCATAGTGGTCTGAATTTGTCCTGTCCGCCGACGTCCCACAAGGTGAATACAAGATTCTTATACTCTAGACTCTCCACGTTGAAACCAATTGTTGGGATTGGTGGTGTTGATAAGGTTGTACCTCTCATGGCTGAGAGGATACTCGTCTTCCCGGCACCGTCCAGGCCCAGGATCACGACGCGCATGTCGATTTTGGTACCAATGTGTACCCGATTATCCTGTAATGTGTAGATAGCATATATCTTGCGTGATTTGATGGTTGAAGGCGTTTGTTGTATTACAAACCCTGCTGAAGATGATAGGGATGGATGACTCTGGTGTTAAAAGATCAGGTTCACGTTGCACGTAGTGCTGATGCTGTTGTTCTAAGGATGCTAGATCTTCCTTTACTTTTGCTACGCTGCTCAGTAACTTCCAGTCTTCTGAATCCAGGATACTTTCCAGCTGAATGCAGACTCCTGCTATGCGAGATCTTGTTGTTGTTAATTCCTTTTGCTGTTGACGTAGAGCAGATAGACGTCCACGGGTTTCTGTATCTATACATGTTATGGCAGCCTTTTCTTGCTCTGCAAGCAATGCTCTTAGATCCTCGAAATGCTGTCTGACACGCTGTCTTGCATCCTCTATTGCCCAGCCCTCCAATTCCTGTATTACTATCTCTGTGTAGAGATATGTGAATTGTAGATTGATGTGAGAGCTGTATTAGTTTGTCACAGACAAATTGTAAGCAGGCTTACCTATTTTGTGTGCTGTGTCTCTCATGCTTTCCATAAACTGTGTCATTTTCTGCAGTGCTCCGATGATTGATCTCCTAATATTCTCTGCCTCGATCTCAACCAGGCTTGGCTGGAATTATTAGTTCTTTATGTATCTTAGTACGTTAAGGTGACAACTGTTTAGTATACCTTATGGATACTATGTCGGCCATAATCTTTACATAGGTAACACAACAGAGCATTGTGACACCCTTCTTGAGTACAAGTAAATTCTGCAATGTGTGAAGTATGTATAGGGCATTTTGGTTTCTCTCTGGGTTTCTCCGATAGAGGAACTCTTCTATGTTTGGTAAGAGTTCTCATAGAATGAGTAAGGACGTCACAGGCTACACATAAATGTGTTTCACATACAGTACAGTATAGTACTGCAATATGCTCCTCGTCCTCGTCACAATTTTGTGTAGACTGCAGTCTTTCACGTTCTAGGTCTAAAGTCTTCTGAGTACTTGATTGCTCCAATCTTTCTAGGAGTTCTATCAGGGCAAAATTTTTCTTCAGACTATATATCCCATTATCAGTTACTTGCGTGGGCTGTCTGTCAAAGGGACAGAGGAGAATTTGTTGGTCTGTCATGTTAGGTCGAAGACGTAAAAGACAAGCATGACAGACTGTATGCCCACAGTGGAGTAATCGAGGTACCTTAGCACCGTCCACAGAAAATACTTCCTCACAAACACGACACTCCAGTTCCTGTACAAATATAAATTAATTTTTATATTTACCATATAATTTAAAAGGCGTACCTAAAAAATGGTTAACCAGTTGTGTCCTACACATCTCACAATTTTTATTAACGTTAGAACAATTAAACATTGTAATCATCTTACATTAGGCTTAATCGTTTTGAGAGAGCGTTTCAAGTATTTACTGATTCGATCCTTGTCTTCAGTCATATTTATTTAATTTTTGATTCACTTTGGCAGCTGATACTTAGTGATTGTATTTGCTAAAATTTGGCTCTGCTAACCAGGTTCAGCATCTATGCTTAGCAACATAAACTGTATACGTCAACGAATTTACCTGCAGTTAGTAAGATAAAAATCTATTTTAAATTGGTTTCATAACGCTTACCATTGGTAGTAGTTCCTTGCATCAACTGTAAGATGTACCTCATGCAAGTGTAATTTGCAACTAATTTCAAATTCACGGGTTGAAACATTTTTATTTCAAATATATACATAGATTGGACACAAATATGTTTATCCTAAGATTAAGGTGGTCCCGTGATGATACCCAATTAAAGATAAAATTCTTAATTGTTTTATATTTACCAGATAATAACTAAATATTTGAAAATGATTTGCCGTATAGTTTCTGAGATATAAAAGTTCAATATCTTCATTTTAGTACGGTAGAACGCAATGATTTTGTGCTCGTATGGATTGAGATTATCTTATATTTTCACTCATTTATTGTTGAACCTAAAATCTTACAATTTTCTTTTACCACCTGTTTCAATCTGACCACCTCTATTACCATAACCGGACCACCTTACAGGCTTTAGTACGGTAGAACGCAATGATTTTGTGCTCGTATGGATTGAGATTATCTTATATTTTCACTCATTTATTGTTGAACCTAAAATCTTACAATTTTCTTTTACCACCTGTTTCAATCTGACCATCTCTATTACCATAACCGGACCACCTTAACAGGTAACGTCTACAGAATAAAAATTATTTTTTTTGAATACCTATGATATTAATTAAAATTCACTATTCAATAGTGCATTTAATGTTAATGTTAAGATAAAATTCACAAGTTAACATGCTAAAGCTTAGGCGTGCCTGAAACATAATCAAAGGTTATACAATTTTAATTAATAATACAAATCAAAACAATATTTTGTTAAAAAAACAATTGTACATTTATTCTAATTTCAGACGTTTTGCGACATCGTCCACGGTAGTGTCTCGCGGATCATCTGGGAAATAGTCGAATTCCGTCTAGGGTTGAACAAAATAAATTTTTTAATATTTCAAATACATGAAACATTGAATACTTAATTTATATTACTTACAGTTTTTGTGTTTCTGTTTTTACATATATCTGTTTGACAATTACAATTTGAACAGGATGTTTTATGACGACGACAAGTACACAACCGCGTGGAACAGTTCGTTTTACACGAACATTTGATCTCTCCGCCGGATGATCGTTTTAAAGGTTGAACATCATCTTTGCTTAAATCTGTTAACACGCTCTAAAATAAGACACAAAATATACTGATAGTAACGATATCATTTAATTACAGTTAAAATTGCTAGAACGACGATAGTGGAACATACTGATTATAGATAAATAGAAGCTTCATAATTTTAACAAAATCGTAACAAAAACATTAAATAAATATTATAGTAACTTACTACGGTTTTTCTAGTTCGTTTGTATAGTGGTGTTTTTCTCCAATCAGGATCATTATCATTATCGTCATCGGCGCCAAAACTATCATCTGAAAACATATCTTTCCAAACTACTCGTGGATCTTGGTTTTCGTCAACCGTGAATTTAGACTTTTTCGTTTTTTTATGGCCAGTAGTTTTCGAGTTCTGTGACATAAATATCCGAGTAGGTTAATACAAAATACATCAAATTTACCTTTGAAAATATTGTCCACCATTCCTTTGACAGCAGTATTATAGAAATCCTCTTGTTCAATATCAGCCCCAAAGACATGATTGTATGTAAAAGATTTTTCTGTGCCCCGCAATTGTACCTGTGGTTCACCCGGAACAACATCAAGACATACTTGGCACCCTGTATTAATTTCAGATTGCACCAATGGACGTATTCTGACAGCAACTTGTACACACTCATGAGCCATCTGTAGTAATGAAATTATTTACTGTTTAGATGTTACAATTTTTATTTAAGTAACTGATTTTATACAATTTTATGTAGCTTGGGGTATTTGTCAGAAACCTTAGGAAACAAAGTTTCTGATTGATCAAAATTGTTTCATTTGAAAATTATGAAGCGCCTAATTTTTTAGTCGTATGACTACCCTGGGATAACTTCTTAATTCAGCCTGTTTCAATATCTTACTCGTTTAAAAGTACAGACCAACTTGTTAGAAATGGTCTGTTACGTTTATTTTGCACTGTCTACTTGCTGTACTATGTACTGTTTATGTAAGTGATTAGTGAATCTTTATTTCATTTAATACTTTTTCCGAATATTGCAATTGGTAATTCTGAAGCTATAATCTTAAAAATTATAGAATACTTCAATTATACAAAGAATTCAACAATTTTTCACCATGCTCGATAACGCTACAAGACTCTCTCGACAGTTGAAAAGTAACGGATGTATAAGAATTTGAATTGTACTACGTACATAAAAATATATCTACGTAAATAAATAAATGATGCGCATATATTCACATTTCATGGTTCGATAATATTTGTATTATTGTAGATTTCAAAAATTAATTAGTCTAAAGTATAAACGCGCGCGCGCGCGCGCGCGCACACACACACACACACACACACACATACACACACACACAAAAATTAAGGTGGTCCCGTGATGATACCCAATTAAAGATAAAATTCTTAATTGTTTTATATTTACCAGATAATAACTAAATATTTGAAAATGATTTGCCGTATAGTTTCTGAGATATAAAAGTTCAATATCTTCATTTTAGTACGGTAGAACGCAATGATTTTGTGCTCGTATGGATTGAGATTATCTTATATTTTCACTCATTTATTGTTGAACCTAAAATCTTACAATTTTCTTTTACCACCTGTTTCAATCTGACCATCTCTATTACCATAACCGGACCACCTTAACAGGTAACGTCTACAGAATAAAAATTATTTTTTTTGAATACCTATGATATTAATTAAAATTCACTATTCAATAGTGCATTTAATGTTAATGTTAAGATAAAATTCACAAGTTAACATGCTAAAGCTTAGGCGTGCCTGAAACATAATCAAAGGTTATACAATTTTAATTAATAATACAAATCAAAACAATATTTTGTTAAAAAAACAATTGTACATTTATTCTAATTTCAGACGTTTTGCGACATCGTCCACGGTAGTGTCTCGCGGATCATCTGGGAAATAGTCGAATTCCGTCTAGGATTGAACAAAATAAATTTTTTAATATTTCAAATACATGAAACATTGAATACTTAATTTATATTACTTACAGTTTTTGTGTTTCTGTTTTTACATATATCTGTTTGACAATTACAATTTGAACAGGATGTTTTATGACGACGACAAGTACACAACCGCGTGGAACAGTTCGTTTTACACGAACATTTGATCTCTCCGCCGGATGATCGTTTTAAAGGTTGAACATCATCTTTGCTTAAATCTGTTAACACGCTCTAAAATAAGACACAAAATATACTGATAGTAACGATATCATTTAATTACAGTTAAAATTGCTAGAACGACGATAGTGGAACATACTGATTATAGATAAATAGAAGCTTCATAATTTTAACAAAATCGTAACAAAAACATTAAATAAATATTATAGTAACTTACTACGGTTTTTCTAGTTCGTTTGTATAGTGGTGTTTTTCTCCAATCAGGATCATTATCATTATCGTCATCGGCGCCAAAACTATCATCTGAAAAAATATCTTTCCAAACTACTCGTGGATCTTGGTTTTCGTCAACCGTGAATTTAGACTTTTTCGTTTTTGTATGGCCAGTAGCTTTCGAGTTCTGTGACATAAATATCCGAGTAGGAAAAAGTCATGATCATTAAAGAATTATAAAAATGTTTTTTTTTTTTATATCTAAAGATAATATTTCCTTACGTTGGCCGATTCGTTATTTTTCCAAGCTTCCTCGCGTTCCTGCTCTAAGGCTTGACAACGTTCTTTGTACATTTTCAATTCACGTTTCAACCATGTGTTCTCAGTGTTTTCAATATTGGAATTTTCATTAGTACCCCGAAGATGTTCTATACAATCCATAACATCCTGCTCGTATTCAGATTGGAGCTTTGCAAGTTTTTGCTCATACTCTGCTTTTAATGCAATTGCTTGAAGTTCACTTTGCCGAATCTTAAGATGTTGCTGATCACATGTGTCCTGTAATTAATTAGTTCATATTAAATCTTATATCAGATGTTTGATATCTAATTTATAACGAGGAACATCGTTCCCTTTTTTACATGTCTAAAATAATACTGAAGGAGAATATGATTATTAAGATTAACTTACTATCAGTTCCTCGTATTCCCAATTTTTTGCAATTTCTCTTTTATGTATATCTCCTACTATTTCGAAGACAATATTAAGAGCAGTCTTGGCATCGGCCATGGACCTCACAGTCTGCCATCGTGACTTACACCTATTCTCTATAAAATCAAATATCGGATGCATGTGAATCTATACGCAACTGCCCTTTTTAATTTTTTATAAACTTAATTAAATAATTGTATATTTTTTTACCTTGGTCAGATTCTAAAATCTCGCGTTGCAGTTGTGCTATTTGTGCACTTCGCAATTCAACATTCTGTACGAGTTCATCTAAATCATTTTGATATGTGGGAGATTCCCGAGCCATTTTGTCAGTCTTAAGCTTTTCTAATTTTACGGCATGATCTGACCTATCTTGTAACAAACGCTGAAGAGTGAGTTCTGCGTTATTGACACTAAATAGTAATTCCAATTCTTGATTGATCCAGTCTTTAATATTTTCTGTGTTTGTATTTTTCTCACTGCTATGCTGTTTAACTTTGCGTTGTACCTCCAATGCTTCCTATAGATTGAAGGATATTAAATAAATATTATTTTTCATCTTCTCTACACTCCATATTGCCATATGAATGTTAGGATTGGAGTAAATTACCTTCAACCGTTTATTAATAGCATGGGCTTCCTCTACTTTTCTCTTCAAGACATTCTGTTGCTTACTATAGTGATTTTCCATTCGCATCATCTGATACTGACGCTTTCTTTCTTGGTCTTTTAACTTACTTAGTTCCTGTTCCTTCGCTTTCTTCCAACGATTAAAGCTTTCAGTCTCACGTCGCATCTGTTTCATTAACGAT
>NW_014334026.1:4803-5947 GCF_000341935.2 Cephus cinctus | reverse complement strand
TCCGAGTCAGTCCCAGACTGTCCCACACAGTCCCAGACTGTTCCAAAAAAATTCCGGGCGGTCCCATACTGTCCCAGACAGTCTCGGGCTGTTCCAAAAATATCCCAGATTGTCCCAGACGGTCCCAGACTGTCCCAGACTGTTCCAAAAATATAACAGTCGTTCCCAGTCTGTCCCAGTCTGTCCCAGTCTGTCCCAGTCTGTCCCAGTCTGTCCCAGTCTGTCCCAGTCTGTCCCAGTCTGTCCCAGTCTGTCCCAGTCTGTCCCAGTCTGTCCCAGTCTGTCCCAGTCTGTCCCAGTCTGTCCCAGTCTGTCCCAGTCTGTCCCAGTCTGTCCCAGTCTGTCCCAGTCTGTCCCAGTCTGTCCCAGTCTGTCCCAGTCTGTCCCAGTCTGTCCCAGTCTGTCCCAGTCTGTCCCAGTCTGTCCCAGTCTGTCCCAGTCTGTCCCAGACTGTCCTAGACTGTTCCTAAAAAATAACAGTCGTTCCCAGTCTGTCCCAGTCTGTCCTAGACTGTTCCAAAAATATATCAGTCGGTCCCAGTCGGTCCCAGTCGATCCCAGACTGTCCCAGACAGTCCCAGGCTGTTCCAAAAATATCCCAATCTGCCCCAGACGGTACCACACAGTCCCAGACTGCTCCAAAAAAATACCAGTCGGTGCCAGTCTGTCCCAGCCTGTCCTAGACTGTTCCTAAAAAATAACAGTCGTTCCCAGTCTGTCCCAGTCTGTCCTAGACTGTTCCAAAAATATATCAGTCGGTCCCAGTCGGTCCCAGTCGATCCCAGACTGTCCCAGACAGTCCCAGGCTGTTCCAAAAATATCCCAATCTGCCCCAGACGGTACCACACAGTCCCAGACTGCTCCAAAAAAATACCAGTCGGTGCCAGTCTGTCCCAGCCTGTCCTAGACTGTTCCTAAAAAATAACAGTCGTTCCCAGTCTGTCCCAGTCTGTCCTAGACTGTTCCAAAAATATATCAGTCGGTCCCAGTCGGTCCCAGTCGATCCCAGACTGTCCCAGACAGTCCCAGGCTGCTCCAAAAATATCCTAATCTGTCCCAGACGGTCCCAGATAATCTCAGACTGTCCCAAAAAAATTCCAGTAGGTCCGAGTGTGACCAAGACTGTCCCAGACTGTTCCATAAA
>NW_014334026.1:0-861 GCF_000341935.2 Cephus cinctus | reverse complement strand
AGACTGTCCCAGGCTGTTTAAAAAATATCCCAGTATGTCCCAGTCGATCCCAGACAGCCCCTGACTGTTCCAGAAGAATCCAAGTTGGTCCCAGTCTCTCCTAGACTGTTCCAAAAATATCCCAGTCGGTCCCAATCGGTCCCAGGCAGCCCCAGGCTGTTCCAAAAATATCCTAATCTGTCCCAGACGGTCCCAGAGAGTCCCAGACTGTCCCAAAAAAATTCCAGTAGGTCCGAGTGTGTCCCAGACTGTCCCAGACTGATCCACAATGTCCCAGCCTGTTTCAAAAATATCGCAGACGGTCCCAGTCTGTCCCAGACAGTCCCAGGCTCTCCCAGACTGTTCCAAAAATATTCTAGACTGTCCCAGGCTGTTCGAGACTGTCCCAGACTCTTCCAGAAGAATGCCAGTCGGTCCCAGTCTGTCCCAGACTGTCCCAAACAAAATTCAGTAGGTCCGAGTGTGCCCCAGACTGTCCCAGACGGTTCCACAAAGTCCCAGGCTGTTCCAAAAATATCGCAGACGGTCCTAGTCTGTCCCAGACAGTCCCAGGCTGTCCCAGACTGTTCCAGACTGTCCCAGGCTGTTTAAAAAATATCCCAGTATGTCCCAGTCGATCCCAGAAAGCCCCAGACTGTTCGAGAATAAACCTAGTTGGTCCCAGTCTGTCCCAGACGGTCCCACACAGTCCCAGACAGTTCCAAAAAATTCCAGTCGATCCCAGACTGTCCCAGAGAGCCCCAAACTGATCCAAAAAAATTGCAGTCAGTCCCAGTCGGTCCCAGTCGATCCCAGACTGTCCCAAAAAAAATTCAGTAGGTCCGACTGTGCCCCAGACTGTCCCAGACTATTCCACAAAGT
>NW_014334025.1:0-1053 GCF_000341935.2 Cephus cinctus | reverse complement strand
TGTCTGGAACCTTCTGGGACAGATTGGGATACCTTTGGAACAGCGTGGGACTGTCAGGAACAGTCTAGGACAGTCTGGGGCGACTGGAATATTTTTGGAACAGTCTGCGACAGTCTGGGACAGACTGGGGCGGACTGAAATTTTTTGGAACAGTCTCGTCTGTCTGGGAACGTCTGGGACACACTGGGATATTTTTGGAAAAGCCTGGGTCTCTCTGGGACAGCCTGGGACCGACTGGTATATATATGGATTAGTCTAGGACAGTTTCGGACAGACTGGGACAGACTGGGATTTTTTTGGAATAGCCTGGGGCTGTCTGGGGCCGTCTGGGACAAACTGGGATATTTTCGGATCAGTCTAGGGTAGTCTGGGACAGACTGGGACAGGCTGGGATTTTTTTGGAACAGTCTGGGTCTGCCTGGGACCGACTGGGTCAGACTGGGATATTTTTTGAACAGCCTGGGACTGTCTGGGTCAGTCTGGGACAGTCTGGGATATTTTAGGAACAGCTGGGGACTGTCAGGGACAGTCTAGGACAGTCTGGGACCGACTGGGCTATTTTTGGAACAGTCTGCGACAGTCTGGGACAGACAGGGGCGGACTGAAATTTTTTTGGAGCAGCCTGGGACTGTCTGGGAGAGTTTGGGACAGACTGGGACAGGCTGGGATTTTTTTGGAACAGTCTGCGACAGTCTGGGACAGTCTGGGACATACTGGGACCGACTGGGATATTTTTGGAGCAGCCTGGGACTGTCTGGGTCAGGCTGGGACAGTCTGGGACATACTGGGACCGACTGGGATATTTTTGGAGCAGCCTGGGACTGTCTGGGTCAGGCTGGGACAGTCTGGGACATACTGGGACCGACTGGGATATTTTTGGAGCAGCCTGGGACTGTCTGGGTCAGGCTGGGACAGTCTGGGACATACTGGGACCGACTGGGATTTTCTTGGAACAGTCTCGGTCTGTCTGGAACCGTATGGTAGAGACTGGGATATTTTTGGATCAGCCTGGGACTGTATGGGACAGTCTGGGACAGTCTGGGACCGACTGGG